>NC_056726.1:1602404019-1602501519 GCF_019279795.1 Protopterus annectens | reverse complement strand
CATTGTCCTGTAAGGGAATGCATGTGGATGTGAGGGTAATGTCCATCTGGGTGGCTAAGTTCCATGCCTCATATGCAAGTCTGCACAGCTGGTAAAATCTGGTGCCTCCCTGTTTGTTTATGTACCACATGAATGTGGTGTTGTCTGTGTACACTGCGAGTGGTCTGGCTTTCCACTGGTGAGAGAAGGTTTGTAGTGCTTGCAAAAGAGACCTTTTTTCCTTCAAATTGATGTGTTTCTTTAGGAATGGAGGTTGCCATCTGCCCTATACTCAGTGTGATCCTGTCCATGTCCCCAGTTTCCATCCAAAGCAAGGGAGAAAGGGATTAGTCTGTTCAAGCAGTGGGAGTGTTGAGACCACACACATCTCAGATACCACTGTATTTTCCTCATGTGAAGTCTAGCTATGGGAAGCACTGGAATTTTGGCTGCCATGAAACTCAGTCTTCTTAGAAGCTCCCTTGCTGTGCAATGTGTTATAGAGGAGAGATCTAGGAAGAATTTGGACAGGCTCTGAACTTTCTTTTGAGCGAGGAAAGCATGCGTTTTCTTTGTGCCTAGTCTGCAGCCAAGAAAAAACAGGTCTTTTGTAGGAACTTTTGGAATTTTTGCAGTTGATTGTGAATACCAGATCTGTCAGGAGTTAGAGAGTGAAGTGCAGCTGTTAGAGAAGAATGCCTGGGGCAAATCATGGAGCAGGGGGCTGTCCAGGTAAGGAAAGATTTGAATTCCTTGGGTGCAGCAGACTGCCACCACAGTTGCTAGATACTTTGCAAATATCCTTGTCACTGTGGAAACACCAGAAGATAAAGCAGTAATTTGAATGTACGATGAGCCAGAGAAAAACCTGAGGAATTTCCTGCAAGAAGGACGGACAGATATGTGCAGGTAGGCATCCTTCAGGTCCAGGGATAGTAGACAAGCCTGAGGGAAAATGAAAGGCAAGAGAGTTTGGAGATAGAACATTTTGAAAGTTGGTACTTTCGAGAATGTGTTGAGAAGGAAAAGGTCTTGGAAGAGCCTCCATGGTCTTTTACTTGGCACCACAAACACTCTGGAGAAGAAGTCTTTTGGGACTTGTTCGATGGTGTTCTGATTGAAGGTATTGAAAAATGGAAACAAGCAAAATAAGTTGGTTATCAGGAGGATGTGGTATGCTTTTCAGGGGAGAAATATTCTCCTAGGACATGACATAACCATCCGTGATGATGATGGACAGAAACCATTTGTCTGTGATAACTGTTTCCCACAAGGCCAGTTAGAATGATAGTCTTTGGGAAAGAGGGGTAAAGGGACTGAGGGCAGGGGATGGGGTGTTGTGAAGGCAGTCACAGATTTTTATTTCCAAAAGGAGGCCTCCCGGATGGACAATTGCTATGAGCTTTGTCAGAATACCTTCTCCTAGGAGTTTTTCTGGGTTTTTGAATTGTCTTAGCATCCTTTCTGAGGAAGGATGACGATCTAGATGGGAAGTTCCTATGGTATCTGGGAACTGCCTGTGGTCTTTCATTGTCTTACCTTTGTTCTTGGAGAGGTTTAACAGACTGGAAGCCTAAGGACCAAACAAAAGATCTTTGTCCAAGGGGGATCTAACAGTTTTGACTTGAAGATCTCAGGAATAGGCTGGCTATGCAGCCATGCATACCTATGAATAACACATGCAGTAGCTGCTGGTCTAGAAGAGGCATTAACAGCATCATAACTGCACTTAATGCTGCGTCTGGTAACTGGAGTGGCCTGGGAAAGTATATTCTGCATTTGTTGCTTTGCTTCTGCAGTATGAGGGTCCACCATAACATTGTTCAAGGACTGAAATACAGAAATTAAATAAATTGTCATTTGTGTCTGATAGTTAACTGCCCTAAAAGACAGGGTAGAAGAGGTGTAAACCTTCTTTACCCATCTATTCATAGCCCTACTGTCCTTGTCTGTAAGTGCATCATTTAGCAGTGGACAGGAGCTTAGAGAGTTTCTCTGAAGAAAGAGACACTGCAGAAGGGTCAGCCACAGGATTCCTGTACAAGTATTTAAGGTAATCATGTACCTTACAAAACCCGTCTTGTCTTTTGGAGCTAGTGGTTGAAAGTCAGGTGCTGAAGAGGTGGACCAGAAAGCATCCTGGAAAGCCTTAAGTACAGGAAGACTGTATGTCAGAAAACTGCCATTGAAAATGTTTCATCATATTTTAGATAGCTTCCCCAAAGGAAGCTTCCTCAACAGGAGAATCTGGACAAAAGGAATCCTCTTCATCTGAAGAGATTTGCCCAGGTGAGTATAAATGAGAGGAATAGTCTATAGAGGGGTCTGAGTCAGAATCTTGTTCTTCCTCAGAAGAAGAAAAAGATATAGCGGTAGGCTTTTGAGGTATAGCCTGTGACTATTGGGACAGAAAGGAAGGACGATTTCAGAACCATGATAGCTTTAAACAAGCCCTGGGAGAAATCAATCCACTCCTTTTCCCTAACTGCTGTGGGGGAGGCTGCATGCCTAGTTTTTTTTTTCCGATGTCACATCCACCTGGATGAAATATGGAGGTTCAAAACCCTGCCATACCTCTACTAATGTACCTGACTGGGATCTTCTCCCTTACTCAAATTTGAGGAATGCTGTCAGGTTCCTTGGAAACGTTAAGTTGTAGTCCATCTGAAGTCTATGCAGTCTGCAAAGCCTCAGGAGTCACACTGGCCTTTGACAGGATCTTCGTATTGGGCAACTGAGAGGTAATCTGAAGTTCCGTCAGTGCTGTAACCTCAGTGGGTATGTCCGAATCCGACACATTAGCCCGCATATCCATTCTGAACCTCTTAAGTGTTTTCCTTGGTGGTAGAGGGGCATCTGGAGATGCAGAGTCTGCCATATTGAAATAGGCTGGGTGTTGAACATGTTGAGTTTCCAGAAATATGTTGACAGAGGAAAGCCTCAATCTAAGGGTTTTGGGAACAAATGATTGATAAATGGAGCAGGCCTTTTAATCGTGTTCCAGGCCTAGACAGAAAAGGCACTTATTGTGCAAGCCCTTGTAGAGAATCTGCCTGCTGCACTCACACTTATCCCTCCTGACATCCAACAAGTATGAAAAAATACTATAAGCAAAAAAAAGCAAAGGAAGGTTCCCCAATAAGCCACTTTTCCGAGTAAATTATCAAGCAAAGCAGTGGTACCAATGAGCAAATGGAGCTCAGTCCAACCGATGCAAAACCTGCATTCGGGCTGGCAGCAAGACAGTCTGGGTATACACTCATTTGTCCAAATATATACACCCTATACTTATGAGCTGAGGTCATACATCAAATATATGACCTCAGGAAGGTGAGGCTTTGGTACCCTAGTCAGATGTCAGCAGTGACAACCCATATATCAGAAATACTGCAACAGTGATTTCAGTCATGACATCTACACAAGCTTCACTCTCTTCCACTGCATCTCTCAAGAATCTTAAAAAAAACTATTATTATTATTGTCTTACAAACTTGCAAGTCCGCTCACATTATAATCCTTCAAATCTTGTATATGCATTTTACCTCCATGCCCTTGGTAGCTCAAAATATATCCCTTTAATATTTAAAGCCGCAAATAAAATGTGTTGTTTAATTATCTTTACTCTCATAGGATCACAGCATCATAGGAGGTTACTAGGCTAATGGCCCTGGGGCCCTTACAAGCTTAGCCAAGAGTTTATCCCCAAAAAAGAAACCTCAGCCAGCACCTGTAGCCCCTGTCAATGAGGGACCCAGGTGGACCCCCTCACTCTCACGACTATCTTCTACTTCTTCTCTTCCTTCTTTCCACTCCACTAACTACCTTGATTATAGCAAGCTCAGATGCTCATAAGCCTAGTACTTATTATGCAGCAGGTACTTCTTATTGTAACATTTGTTAATGTCTGTTATGTACTTCACACATAGATTCTAGTTGTCTACTGAAGTACTATGTTCTTCATCTGTAAATTTGTTGTAAGTAATTGCTATGTTAAATTGTTAATCGCTATATAATCCAATGTAACTACTGTCTGTTTATTTTAACTGTGGAGCTTTTCTCCCCGGGCCTCCGCTGAAAATGGACCTACATCCAGCCGGACATTCCTGGTCAACAAATGTAAATAAATAAATTCCTTTCAGATACTCCCATTAGGGGTCGTCGCAGCGGATCATTGATAATCAGAACGAGTGGTAGTAGAGTTTTACAGTGTCGAGTTGCCAGCCCAGTGCTCAACCTTCCACAGAAGGTACATACAAGCACACACTCATACCTAGGGCCAATTTAGAGTGTCCAGTCCACCAGCAGCATGTTTTGGGAATGTGGGAGGAAACTGAAGCATCCAGAGGAAGCCTCAGTGAACACATGCAGACTCCGCACAAAAGACACCCCAGCCAATAACTGAACTGTACAACATCTTGCTGTGAGGTGACAATGCTAACCGCTGCACCACTGTGCCGCCCTCACTCTCATGACTATCATCTTGTTAATTCCATAAACACTCTAGCTGTAACTTAGAGGGCCACTTCCCTTTTGTCTACTACCTTATATGTGAGCAAATACTAACTTTTGCCCAGCACTAGCTAAGACCTAGCCAACGACATATCTTGTTATCCCATTAGTGCATGGTAACCTGGCACTATTACATTACAGAGATCATTATTCATAACTCACCAAAAACAGATTTCTCTGAATTTGCCCCTGCTGCCTGGAACTCCATGACAAATCTCCCAAGTCTAACTCTAAGAAAATTGTACTTGGACATTTTACTCATATCTCTCAATGAAGTTCAATTTAACCACACTCATGTCTATTATTCTCCCATTTGTCTCCTTAAAATAAAAATTATGTCTGCCTACCTGCTCCCTTGTTTGAGTTAAAGAATTTTACTAAATCCATATACATGATCCTCTTGTTATACTAACTTGCTACTTTCACTAAACAGATGAAGCTTCAGTTTCCTACTCACATTTGCTCTTAAACTATGTATCTGTAAGCTTAGGTAACGTCCATGCAAAATGTTTTATCATTTGTTTGACAATTCATTTTATTTTTCCATGCAGATGGTTTTACTGTTTGCATATAAATTCACTATATCTTTCATGCAAATATTTTATTGTTTCAGCATTTTTATTGTAATTACTGTTATAGCTGTCTGATGCAGGCTGTGACTGAAAAAGGTCACTACACCTGCCAATCAATGCATTTAAGAAATAAATTAATACATAAAATGAAATACAATAAAATAAAATGTTTGACACGTTCAAGCATTATTAAAACACTTTCAACATAAATAAAATTGTAACAATATTTAATAGAATACAGTGCTGCTACAAACAGCAGTAAATGCAGATACATAAGCACAATCACCTCGTCCTTTGCATTAACACATATAAAGGTTAGTGATTACAATTATTCTGTTATTTACAGGGGACAGTCCATCCTTGGTTCTAGCCAGTCTTGAAATCCAGACAGAAAAATCACTAAAACAGGACAGTTTCAAATCAACAACTGTTCTATCAATCTTTAGTTTATACTTAAAACTATCACTGGGAGAAAACAATGATTTGATATTGGGCAGGATTCACGAGGGCTTGCACGGAGTGTAAGAGACGTGCAACACTCCATGCAAGCCTCGCGATCCAGGAACAGCCCTAAACTCAGTGTAAGAGATCAGCTAAAACGTCTCTTACACGGACTGGGCGTGGACATACTAAATACCTCACTTGCATCCGAAAGGTATGCAAATGAGGTATATTAGCGATCCACGAAGCAGAAACCAGGCCGTGTAGGATCGCCGATGTTTAAACCCAGCGCAGCCCCGCGCAAACGGGCTGCGCTGTATAAAACCATAAAAAAGAAGGTTATAAACCCACAAATGTGGGTTTCCTGCAATACATGGAATGACAATGCAGGGACCAGCAGACTAAAACCAACATGGCCACCATGTAGTGGTTGCTAAGGGGGGAAGCTGAGTCTAAGACATGTAACTAAGCATTAGTAGGCAATCTCATGTAAATGAGGGTTCAGATATTGAATCTCACAGTTACATACCAAATGAGCTCAGTCTGAGTAGTGTAAGAGATACAAAAGGGGGTGGAATAGAGTAGGAGATAGGTGACATCACAGGGGGGAATGGTAGAAAGAAATGCAGTTCATTGGAGGCCAGTGTAACATGACAGATGACAGGCACAGATCATGGAAAGAGGTGTGCCACTAGATAAGTCATGGAAAGTCAAGCAATGGAAGGTGTACATTGTTACCTACACCAAAGTTTCTTGCTGGCCATGCATGCGCACGTGTGCGCACCATGAAGCACGAGTACGACAGTGTGTGCACGTGTAAGGCAGTGTGAGCATGTGGGAGCGTGTTGGGAGATGTTTAACACTGTTTGCGTGGGTGTGCGCGCGTGTAAGGCAGGCTGAGTATGTTGGAGGCTGTTGGCAGACGTGCAACAGTGTTTGCGCGGGTGTACGCGCGTCTAAAGCCGAATAAGTAGATTCTGAACCGTGTAAGCATGTGTGCGCGTGTGTAAGCCACTGTGAGCGTGTTTCAGATAGTATGCAAGTTGCTCCCCCCTGAGGAAACAGAGAAGAAAAAGGAAGCAAAAGAATTAATAGGAAGCTAGCAGGGATAACTGCTGAAGCTAGCAGGTGAAAACAATTAGAAGCAGCAATTACACAGGAAGAATAGTAGCCCAGCCCAGCACTTAAAACTCTGCAAACAGTAGTGCAGGATGTTTCCATTAAGAGACACTGCAAGACAGGAGTAAGCTAATAGAAATGAAAACTGAAAAAACTTCACTCAGAGCAGAAATGTTAGGGGCTGCCATAGCTGTCATAATGAGACATAGGCGACTTGCTGAGGGTGGTGACAATGCAGATGGTGCCAGACAACCCACAGCGAGGAGACGGAGAAGAGTGTACATGCCCAGGGTCACCTACCACGGGTTACATGAGCTTGAGATAGTAGAGCGCTATAGAGTGGACAGAGAGCTCCTGCAGAAAATTGTTGAGCTGTGCAGGCCACGCCTCACACACAGAACCAACAGAGGGGAACCCATCCCAGTGGAAACCAAGGTATGTGTTGGCCTAAGAATACTAGCAACAGGTACCTTCCAGAGACCAACTGGCGATATGATGGGGATATCACAGGCATCAGCCTCCAGGGTACTACACCAGTTCCTGGATGCCATGTCAGCACATGTCGGTGATCATGTATATTTCCCCAATGCCCATGAGGTATTGGCCAGCAATATGCGTCTCTTCCAGCAAATAGCGGAATACCCTGAGGTACTGGGTGCAATAGACTGCACGCACATACGCATCAAAGCACCAGCCGGTGAGCAGGGTAGGGCCTACATTAACCGCAAGGGCTTCCCCTCCATCAACTACCAGGTCGTGTGTGATGCCCAGGGCATAATAATGAATGTTTGTGCTGGCTGCCCTGGGAGTTATCACGATTCCCACATCTGGCATTTGACACAGCTGTACCAGACATTTGCCAATGGGGACATCCCACACGGACACCTAGTGGGGGATGCAGGTTATGCACTGGAGCCATGGCTGATGACACCCATCAGAAACGCACACACACCTGAACAGGAACGCCATAATGAGGCACACGCACAAACACGTAATCTTATAGAGCGTGTGTTTGGGCTGCTCAAGTCACGGTTCCGGTGTCTGGACACATCTGGTGGAGCCTTGCAGTACACACCAACTACATGTACCCATATTGTCATGGTATGTGCTATGCTACATAATATGATCTTGCGAAAACAGCTGCAGCAGGACCAGCACAGGGGCGGGCCAAACAGCCCCCCACCATTGCCAAGGCCATAACACGCAGAGCATGACTCGGAGGAGGAACAACCTGAGCCTGCCCCAGTAGGCAGAAGGAGGCGTGCCCAGTATGCCCTGGCCTTGGCAAAGAGGCAACGCATAGCACATACACTGGCTCAGTAGGAACCCTGGGAATGATACCCCTCTCTGACTCACTCATATAGAAACAGGGATGCCTAACATGACACAACCTGCTCTCAAACATGTACAGGGAGTGTAGTATGTGCATCCGACAGAGGCAGCCCTGCAGCACCACCTGAGGCATGATTGCCATGTGTTAAGCAATGTAACACCATCTAGTATATGCAAACATGAAGACCCTGCCTAACATCTCACCCTCACCAAGCATGATGCCACACTATGAAGACAAGAAGATCAAGTACAATAATTGGCTGAAGTAATGCAGTCAGTCAAAGGGGAGCCAATGTGTTACAGGCTGGGAAGATATGCAGAGTTTGACATGATGCACCACCTGCTAGGGGTAGCATGCATCTATCATGCCATGCCCCATGGATACTGGCAAAGGCTGTCAGTACCCACAGCATGCCCTGAATAGGTAAGTCTCAAAACACAAACCCAACCTCATAGGATCTACAAGGGATAGGAACCTAGATGTAATACTACCCCATGACAGATGTATAAACAGCAAGATGTGTGCAGTGTAAACGCACACAGTAAGGTGAATGTAGATACCAGTCCTGTAATAGATAACTGGGCAAGGCTCACATCAGCACTCTAACACTACCAGGTCACACCTCATACTGTGCTGTACAGCCGCAAAACATGGAACAAGCTACAAAAGGAGGGTGACTAGCAAGAAATGGCAAGGATAACCACACCCCCATGTTGGTACCACAACAAGAAGCAGCATGGAATATCCATGGTCAAATACCAATGGCTAAAACTGCCTCGCAGTATATAGCCTGCTGCAGATCACTGTCCTAATACCAGGAACAGCACCTGGCCTATGTCGGAATACATGAATATATCAAGCCCCCCAAACCACATTATATTGCTCAACTGAAAATACCCAGACATACACCAGTAGCATTGTACTAGCACCAACACAGTAAGAGAAAATTACCCAGATTCCATAAACCAAAATGCCCAGGAACAATGTACTACTCCCACAAGAGGGGTAAGCATACTGGATGTGATAATCAGCAACATGGGTACTGGATGGCAAGATGAGAAGTGTACCCCTCACTGGTAAGACCAGACCATAGAGTAATCACACTGGATATACACACCCTGACCCCAGTCCCTGGCCAGAATACCACAGTGAAAAACATGTGTAAAGTATAGGTTGCAGCCCTCAAAACCGATGTTGAATCCACAAAAGGCCCTGTGCAAGTGCAGAATATGGGACACACCACAGAACATGTTATACAGGCATTCCATGAACACAGCCAGGAATGCTTGGAGTATGCAATCACAAATAACAACAACACACAATGCCATACACGCAGGCGTCTGGCATGCTGGCCTCCAGCCATTACCAAACCATGCAAGAGAATGAGGAAGATACCACATGATAGAGCAAACATAAAAAGGGAAGTAATCACTGACCAGTAGTATGGCAACAACACATGTCCACACATACAATCCACTAAGTCCAGCCACAACAAGTATAATCTATGAATCCAGAGGCAATGTGATGTCAGTACCAAGTACACAGACAACCACAACACCCCTCAATAAATACAAACATATGTGATAGATGCATCCATGTATCCAAACCAGAGGTTGAGCTCCAACAACTCAGTACTGTCAACACTAGTCAGGAGGAGAAGGTAACCACATACACCACAAACCCAGTCCCACATAGACCTACCACAACTGTAAACCAAACACATAAACACAGACAAATATTCCCAGAGGCCTTAATTACAAACACACCACACCAACAGACGCCTCCAAAGTAGATCACAAGCAACCACAACCTTCAAACATAGCACATGCAATGAATAGTACACAAAGCTGGTGTGCCAAACAGTCACAGGCCCGAAGGAGAAACAACATGCCTGATACAGTCGTAATAGGTGTCTGTATAGGCAGACACACAGCTGTCCCACTTACCAGACTGAACAAGGGAAAGGGTAGAGTAAGCTGCTTGTAGGTAGCCACAAAATGCCACTTAACACAAGTATGCAGGTCACCTCAAAGCAAGCAGAAATATCATGCACTCAATGTCCATGCTGGTGTGAATTACCTGAGATGTACCTCCCTGGTCAACATCAAATGAGACATGGATGGTCCCTCCGAGTATGTACCCCAGGGCGGGATGACACTAGCTGTGTGCAGCATCCAACCCTCACCAAGAATGATGCCACAGTACAAACACAGAATGCTCATGTTTAACAGCTGGCACAGTTACAGCTGTCAATCCAAGAGGGTGTAATGTGTGTCTGCTTGAGATGTCAAGCATGACAAGCCATGCTGCTGTTACAGGGTTGGCTGTCAGCTGTTACCCGTGTGCATCTGGATACTGGATAAGGCCTTTGCCGCCTCCATAGAGCCATATGTAGGCAAGGCCAAAAAGACTACCCACTACCCTAGAAAACAAAAGTGGTAGGAAACATAAGGGTAATGCTGACCAATGCCAGATGTGTAAACTGCAATATGCATGCCCCTGAGGCACTTCCCATTATGGAGAACATTGATGCCTGTCCAGTGACAGAAGCCTGCTGCAGGCCTAGTGATAGCACACCAGCACTACTAGGTTATACCACATACCATGTGTTATGGCCCCAACACCTGCACCAAGACATCAAAGGAGGGGGAGTATCCATATGCAGCACAGACACCCATATAGCCAGGTAACTGACAATGCACAAAGCAGCGGACACCACCCATGTGCACATAACTGTAGTCAAAACTGTTGTACAGTCTGTAGCATGCGACAGACCACACTCTCACACACAAGAACCCCACCCAGACATCCGAAGACACTGGACAGTATGGATGTCCCACCAAATACCAGACAAGGTACACAAAGTACACATAGGTGTCAAACCATTATGTATGCAAGGAGTCATCAGGGACCTAGGGAAATAGGTCGACATTAATCTGTCATGTGACAGCCACAATGCCAATGTGGCTATGAAGACTGTTGATACTGGACACCGTATCATGAAAGGATTCACATCAACATCAACAGAGGTCACTGTGCCGCTGTACTGTTCCCTTATCAGACCCGTAATCTAGTACAATGACTCATATGGGATATACCATACGTGACACCTGCAGCGGTTTGGAAGACCTCATAGTTACCCCACCAACAGGATAAAGGGTGTGAAATATATGTCATATGCTGCCTGGCTGTAGACACCCCAGCTGACTGCAGTCACACACTGCCTACACAGAGGCATTGTATGTCTGTTGTACCAGGCCATGTCCAACACAGGAGTAATGGACATGCTACACCACAGGAAATCAAAGCCATTGGAGCTGTGAGAGTCACAGATGTCAACCTCAACACATAATGAAATAAGATGTGCTGGAGGGACAGATACATAACCCATAGCTCCCCACACCCAGAAACAGGATCCCAATCCATGGTAGGCACAGCCCCTCACTGACACCCCTCAACAGGAATATTGCCAAGTGGATGGATGACCGTACATGTATACTGGGGGTCCCCACTGTGTCACGACCAGACAAAGGCACAGTGAAGAACCTCATAAATGGCCATAATTGAACATAGCAAGGGGTGGCGAAAGACACACACACTATAGCTAGGCTTACTAATGGCCTAGGGTGTCTAGCCTACTATGAACCCATGAACCTATGAAGATACAACACGTAAAGGACACTAAGGATAATCACAAGGCTTACCCAACTGATGGTAGGAACCATGTTGGGCATCCACAGATATGCTCCGAATCACACAGATATTACAAACAACATGCCAAACACACACACATATTGCTAACATACAACCTGTCAGGTGCAGTGCAAACACCCCCCCCCCCACTGCAAAATACCTATCCCAGCAGATGGTCCCCTGACATTGCAGATGCTGAGGTAACAGCCATCATCTGCAAAGCAGAACACACAGCAGCAAAGGTATGTGATGGTGTCCTGTGCTGAGGCCAACATGGACCCCAAGAGTAATGGAATGCAAAATCACACTACTGGCCAATGTCAGCCTTACCACAGGATATGTACCCAAAGAGCAGTGTACAACAACAGTGGTCCATCACAACAAAGGTGTTGCCTGAATGGATACTCCAAACTACCACCCCAGGATCCTGACAAGCTTGTTCTGCACAGCTATGGAAAGGATCAGTATGTACCGCAGACAGAAGGCTAATGTGGACCTACTGATACTGGACCCTACACACTGTGGCTGTTGTAACTGCAGAACCGGCCCCTAAACGTGTCTGACCCATTTGAAGCAGTCATTAAGGTCATTGATGAGGGCTATGTGGTCCACACAGCGTAGCTGGACCGTGCACATGCTTCTAGACAATACCGTAAGTGTTCAGTATGGATATGTTCACCAGCTTAAATATACACCCCTATGTCAGTAGAGGGGTTGCAAAGCAGACCAAGGACAGAACTGACATGGTCAGACATGCCGCATCCATGTCAGACTACAAAGCGGATATGAGTGGCATCCCACAAGGCCTGGTCTTGGCCCCCACGACCCCCGTTCTGTATACATGTCCCATAGGTATAGGCTAACATGGAAGGACTGTAACTGAGCATGTATGCAGAGGAGTACAAACAGCCCACCATATCCGACCCCCAGCTGACACAAGCAACCCACAAAAGGGCCACCTACAAACAGACAACTGTAGCCATAGCCATGTCAGCAAGCTAATCGCAGAACTGTGTATAGACAACCACCGTGGATATACAGTAAGTGCCCACAAATTACCACACAGGTGTTAACCCATGAGGCACCTAACATGTAATGTGAGACCTGGGTACAAAAGGTGATAAATATCCTGCACTGGACAAACATGTGTCTGTAGTGTTCGCAGAAACATGTACCATATACCCACCCAAACATGAAGGCTGGCAGATGTAGATAAGGGAACTCACTCTGGCTCTGCAGCCATCCTCCATCAGCATCACAACTGACTACAATAGCCCCTGTGGGATATACCGCAGCAGACACCTCCAACAACTGTAAAGTCCACAACAGTACCCCACCAGGGGTAGCAAAGAGCCTGAACAGATGCCATGTGTTGCCTGAGTAAACAAACTGCAGCCCCACACACCGCCATCCTTCCCAGCTACAGGAAAGCTGTGCCTGATGTATGAAGCCATGTCCAACCTGGAATGAATGAACATGTTGCACCTTGTACAATCTGAATGGCAGTGAGCTATGCACATGAGAGACCTGAACCCCAGCACTGACATACATAGGACAAGCTGTACAGAATGATCCATAACACAGAAGGCACCCCACACTTCAGTAAACTCCTGGTACAGGTCAGCCAGAGTGCCACATATCGACACCCCTCAAGAGGCATCCTGATGAGTGTATGGGAGATGGTAGGCTACCCTGGGTATCACTGTTATGTCAGAGGTAGACAGAGGCACAGTATACCAACCATGACATATGTAATGGCAAACTCCGTTACAATGTGTGTCGAAGGACAAACACACCCTGTGACTACCATCAGAAATGGCCTACGGAACATCGCTAGTGTTTGCCAATGTCCACCCATGTTGTGGAATACACTAGCAATGTTGGACGAGCCTGGTGTAGGTAGTCCATATCTGAACATACTGCAACATGGTCATATGTGCACAACTGGCCCCTACACAGTCTGTTGTGCTCACTATGAAGATGTCAAGCAGTGATAGGACTAAAGCCCAGGATACTGTCCACTACAGTGACAGTGTTAGGTCATTATGAAAGTATGTTGAGAACTGTCTGCAAAGTATCCCATGCAATTCCTGCAGGCACAGTATAATCCCTGTTGTGGCAGACATGAAGCAGTTGGCCAGTTAGTACACAACATGACACCCAGCACACAATCATAAACGTGCGATAATGTCGAAGGTCACACACACCCAAATATGTGTTGGACTTCAGAGAGCAACATATGGAAAGCTCACACTGGGCATGCTCGCACACTTTGATAAATGAGGCATATGTCAGACAACATGCCATGGAAAGGCTGAACTGGGCATGCTCACACACTTAGGCCATATCTCCATGTAGCAGTTGGCCACACATATCTGGTATTTGTACGTGTCAGTCCAGGAACCAACCACAACACAGCAATCAGCCCAGTGCACACAGTAAATGACCACAGAGACATAAGTGATATAATGGATCGCCGTCACATGCAAACATCTGCCACAGATACACAAGTTGGTCATAGGAACAGGGAATGCTATGGCAATAAAGACCTGCAAACAGTAGAACAGCACAACAAATATTGTGCATCCGACAATTGAACATATGGGTGTAGAGGTCAATACTAGGCTTCTTGCCCCAGGGAATGACAGCTCAGCCAGAGTGTGCTTGGCATCTGCATCCCCAGGATAGTAGACTACCATGCCACTGTAAAGTAGGTCACAGAAGGCAACATGTGAGGCTAGTGAGCTGTGCCTCTGTCAAGCAGGGGCACCATGGAGGTCTCAGGGATTGAATGTGCTAAGACACAGCCATGTTGTCGGTGTGTGCTGTGAGAGGGTTGCTGAGGATCTCTGACAGTAGGTGTCCGTCAATAACAGACTGAGGGGAGCCCTATCTGCAGTCTCTGGACGATTCCACTGTCAACACTGTGTTGTAATGAGTATGTGTGAATGAAGTGCCGTGCTGGAACTGTCCACAGATGTCCTCCCTCTGTGGGCTACAGCTCTGCAATGTATTAGGTCACTCTGTCTGTTGAACGGCGCATATATGGCCGGTGTACAGCTGATAGGTGTCTTGTTGTGGAGCAGTCGTGGGTATATGTGGGATAGCATGACCAATGCAAACTGTACACATGCTCATAGGATGCAAGTGTCAAGGATTATGCTGAGTGGCCAGTATAGTCCTCCAGCATCGGTCCTCTGAAGTCATCCACCCCAGTCTACACAAGTGTAGAGTCTGCTTGTGCTAAACACAGTTTGTGTGCAGTGACAACCTTGCCTGGGGGTGGAGATGAGATATGGATGTCCAGGGAAAGGTGGTCATGGTCAGATATCAACAATGGTGGTCTACCTCTGGTGTGGAACAGTGAGTACCCACGTTGCAGATGGACAGGTGCAATATGTATTCACCCATGTGGCTGTGGTGTGTGGTCTGCCATAGCACATGGACCCACAAATTGTAGTGGCTGTAGGGTAAAGTGGTAGAGGCCTGAGTAGTTCTCACACACAATATGCCTGTACCTGATGTTAACAACTGGAATGGTGTATGTGAATACCTGCATATCCTGGCACTGTTCCCAGGAAAGCTAAGTGTGTGTCCTGGATGTGGGTGTGGTGTTCTCGACTGGTTGTGTTGTGTGTTACAGGTCCTGTGGTCCCAAAGCATGGTATAGAACATAACCTGCCAGTGCGATGTGCATATCTGACCCTGACATAGGTGGCTGCAAATGCATATATATGCTATCCCCCACCTGACAGGTAGTACTACATCTACATACCTCTGTGGAAATAAAGATGTCAGCACCCTAGAAATACTACAGGTGCAGAACAGATGCCCAGTAATTCGGATAGTGCGCTTTGCTAATGTGTCTCCCTCAAGTGTCATAATATAGTTAGGTAGGGGTTCGAATCCTGCAAATGCTCAGTGTGTGTGTGTGGGTGAGTGGGGTTTGTGTGTGTGAAACGCTGTGAGAGGGAAATGTCCCTTTTGGCAACTGGGAAAACACACTACAGGATGCACATTCCCCTTACTAAACACTGATGATGTCAGCACCCTATAAGTACAGCAGGAGAAGGGAACCCTCCCAATAATGCGAATAGCGTGCTCCGCTAATGCGTCCGTCTCGAGTGTCATAACATAGTTAGGTAGTGGTTTGAATCTTGCAAGTGTGTGTGTTTGGATGAGGGGGGTTAGTGTGTGTGAGGGAAATGTCCCTTTTGGCAACTGGGAGAACACACTACAGGATGCACACTCCCCTTTCTAAACACAGATGATGTCAGCACCCTATAAGTACAGCAGGAGAAGGGGAGCCTTCCCAGTAATGCGAATAGCGCACTCTGCTAATGCGTCCGTCTCGAGTGTCATAACATAGTTAGGTAGTGGTTTGAATCCTGCAAGTGTGTGTGTTTGGATGAGGGGGTTAGTGTGTGTGAGGGAAATGTCCCTTTTGGCAACTGGGAGAACACACTACAGGATGCACACTCCCCTTTCTAAACACAGATGATGTCAGCACCCAATAAGTACAGCAGGAGAAGGGGAGCCTCTCAGTAATGCGAATAGCTCGCTCTGCTAATGCGTCCGTCTTGAGTGTCATAACATAGTTAGGTAGTGGTTTGAATCCTGCAAATGGCAAGTGTGTGTGTTTGGATGAGGGGGGTTACTGTGTGTGCAAATATGTGTGAGGGAAATGTCCTTTTTGGCAACTGGGAGAACACACTACAGGATGCACACTCCCCTTTCTAAACACAGATGATGTCAGCACCCTATAAGTACAGCAGGAGAAGGGAAGCCTCCAAGTAATGCGAATAGCGCGCTCTGCTCATGCGTCCGTCTCAAGTGTCATAACCTAGTTAGGTAGTGGTTTGAATCGTGCAAATGGCAAGTGTGTGTGTTTGGATGAGGGGGGTTAGTGTGTGTAAGGGAAATGTCCCTTTTGGCAACTGGGAGAACACACTACAGGATGCACACTCCCCTTTCTAAACACAGATGATGTCAGCACCCTATAAGTACAGCAGGAGAAGGGAAGCCTCCCAGTAATGCAAATAACGCGCTCTGCTAATGCGTCCGTCTCGAGTGTCATAACATAGTTAGGTAGTGGTTTGAATCCTGCAAATGGCAAGTGTGTGTGTTTGGATGAGGGGGGTTGCTGTGTGTGTGCAAATTTGTGTAAGGGAAATCCCCCTTTTGGCAACTGGGAGAACACACTACAGGATGCACACTCCCCTTTCTAAACACAGATGATGTCAGCACCCTATAAGTAAAGCAGGAGAAAGGAAGCCTCCCAGTAATGTGAATAGCGCACTCTGCTAATGCGTTTCTCCTGAGTATCGTAATGTAGTTAGGTAGGAGTTTGAAACCTGTAAATGGCATGTGTGTGTGTTTGGATGTGGGGAGTTCGTGTGTGTGCATTTCCGTATGAAAAACATGTAAGTTTTGGCAATCAGGAGATCACACTACCTGATGCACATTACCCTTTCAAAATACTGATGTTGTCAGCACCCTATAAGTATAGCCAGAGAAGAGGAACTATCTAGTAAACCGAATAGTGCGCTTTGCTAATGCGTCTCTCTCACGTGTCATGACCTAGCTAAGTAGGGGAATGAATCCTGCAAATGGCAAGTGTGCATGTGTGTGGGGGTAGTATGGTGTGTGTAAATGCAAGTGTGAGCGCACAGATCCATTTGGCAAATACTACAATACACCAGATGCTGCATACTCCCCCAGTAAACACAGGGGATGTCACCACACTATCAGCACACATGCATCTTCCGGTGTACACTGCTGTTGTTGTGTAGCAGCACTGTTAGTGTCCTAACCTGTGTGATACCCACGGAGGTCGCTATGTAAACCATGTCCTGCAGCATAAGGCAGTATGTGTGTACCAAGGAGCTTTGCCATTATACATCGGGCCATGGGTGTCACGTGCAAGATGACCCGTGCACATCATTGTGGCTTCCCTAGCATGTAAGCACACGTTGACAGCCAGTGGATACCCTATGAATGACAGTGGAGACTGAGCATAATGTAGACATACAACACCCTTCCCACATATAGTGGTAGAATACCTGGTGAGGGTATGTTGGCAACCAACATCAGGCTCATACTGGCCTGTGCCACATGCTGAGAGATCCATTCTATGTTCCCTATCATGTAGTCCAGGGAGGTATGTCTCAGGCAGCCACACTGGCATGGTCAATGAGTGAGTCATATCTGTCCATGCCTCTGACTGACCTGTATGCATGTGTGCTGTGGTGGACCATAGTGCCCCTGAGTCATATCACTGTGACCTTCACCAGATACAGCCTGTTGAGCGGGACCCCAGTGCAGCACACAAGACAGGTACCTGACACGTCTGTAGCAGGTGTGTTGTGTAGCCCTACAGGCTATGAGTGTGTGGCACAGGGGATGTGCGTGCCATGTGTGGCATGCGCTCTGTTCCGACGGAACATATGCCTGTGTGCCAGCTGCGGAGGTGTGTGATGCCCAGGCAGGCTGCTATTCTGAGTCCCCACGTATGCCCCCAGTGTGTTCAGCATGCTGTCAGTGTGTGTCAATACCTGACTGGTATTGTCGTCACTGTAATATATTGTATTGATTTATTTATTTATCCTACATTTGTTGACTGGGATAGCCCGACTGGATGCATGTCCATTTCCAGGGGAGGCCTGTGGAGACAAGCTACGAGGGTAGCAGATACAGCATTACATAATACTAGCATTACATATTACAAACAGATTATTTACAGAGATTACATAAGTAAGCAAGTCAAACATGTTCCACAGGTTAATGTTAGACCTGAGCACAAGTCAGGATTAAATTAAAATTACACAGTAAAGTGGTTCACAGATTTTACACATTCGAGTTAGCCAGGCTTGATACATTGACATAGCCAGTTAAGTGACAAATGTTGTTTGAGACTACTGTTAAATTGACCTAAGGTGGACAGTAGGGTAATATCAGCTGGAAGTGAGTTCCAGGATCTACTTACAGGGTTTGCAAAGAGAGAATCACTGGCTGTGTTATTAAACTTGCTAGTCTGAAGTAGTACTTTGTTAGAGGATTGAAGCGGTCTAGGATTGTTATAGGGGGTGATAATATTTGAAGTGCAGGAGTATTGTCTGGATTATAGAGGATTTTATAGGCCATAATCAGTTGGTTATACTGTATTAGGCTGGGTACTGCAAGCCAACCAAGCTGATTTAGATTGATGCAATGATGTGTCCTAAAAGGCAGCCCAGTGGCAAACCTGGCAATGTGGTTGTAGCAAATTGAGTGTTTGTTAAGGACAGTCTGGTTCATATTCGAGAAGAGGGAATGCATACAGAAGGGTTGGAACAAGGTGTGAGCGAGCTATGGCACCTTTAGCTGGAGGGGCTAGGAAGGCTTTAATTCTGTAAAGTGACCCTAGTTTTCTATTGATGGCTTTGATAATCTGGTTAACATGTATGTCACATTTGAGATTATTGTCTATGATGACACCTAATAGTTTCGGA
Organism: Protopterus annectens; assembly: GCF_019279795.1. Classification (NCBI taxonomy): domain Eukaryota; kingdom Metazoa; phylum Chordata; order Ceratodontiformes; family Protopteridae; genus Protopterus; species Protopterus annectens. The sequence continues at coordinate 1,602,482,383 of NC_056726.1, read as the reverse complement.
GATGGGTCAGGAGATTATTGTGCCATCAGTTGATGTTATGGTAACGGTGAAAGTGGTAGACCTACGTGTTGGTGAAATAACAGCAGTTTAGTTTGATTGGGATTTAGGATCAGACGATGTTCAGAAAGCCAGTTTGCTATTGTATTAAAGGTGGTCTGGGTAGCTGACCATAACTCTACTGGAGATGTGGCTGAGCAGATCAGAGTAGAGTATTCAGCATATTGGATACAGCGGACTTTTGGGATGACAGTATAAAGGTTGTTAATGAAGATGGAGAACAGCAAGGGCCCTAGTATAGAGCCTTGTGGTACTCTGAGGGTGTTAGGTAGAAGGTTAGAGAGTTTGTTCTGCCAGAGGCCAGCCTGCTGTCGACCATGCAGGTAGGACTGAAACCATTGGAAGGCTCCAGTATCTAGACAGTCTTTGCAGGGTGTGGAGTACAAGTTGGTGATCAACCATATCGTATGCCTTTGAAATATCCAAAAAGAGGGCTGCGGATATTAAATTATTGTTCCAAGTATGGCTTATGGTGTTAGTAAAGGCTAGGAGGCCTGACGTAGTGCTGTGATGAGGACGTAAGCCATACTGAGTGTCTGCCATAATGCGAGTTTGGATTAGGTGGTGCATGACTTGTCTATGACGAAAGTTTCCATAATCTTTGCAAGTGGAGGGAGTATAGCTATTGGCCTATAATTGGAGACTTCAGTAGAGCTGCCTCCTTTGTAAAGTGGGATTACATATGACATTTTACAGATGGTGGGAACGTTAGATTCTAACATGGTTCCTTTGATTACCTTTGAGATGGGGTAAGCAATAGCATCATCTGGTTTTGATAGGTACTCGGCAGGGAGTTGATCAGCAGAAAGTGTAGTGGGTTTCACTGTTACAATCAAGGTACAGAGAAGTGAAGTGGCGACTGGTTGGCAGCTGGACGCAAGTAGTTTTCTAGGGGTGCTACTTTCAGGACCAGGAGAGCTAGGAGGTAGATGGCTAGCTAGGGCCTGAAATGTCTCAGTAAAGAACTGGTCAAAACTATCAGGAACATCTTCAGTGGTATTATCAATAGTAGCAGCAGGGATTGGGGTTGACATTTGTCCGGGACATAGTATATATGACATGCCACCTGACAGGGTATGGCATTACTGGGTTCAGAGAGACCAGTCCCCAGATTGGCTGTGTGGTGGCATCCCACACATGTGTTGTATGTTCCTGGCCAAGGGTGATGGCTGACTGCATACATGTGGCAGCTGTGACAATGACACATGACTCACATAAACCACAACTGGACCATAGAGGCGATTCACAGGTTACCTTTGCACATGCTACCCTAGTAGTGTGATTGCCATGGTGAGTACCAACACATAGGGCCAATGGGGAACAACATACTGAAGGTGTGTATGTGTGGGTGTACCGCTACTGTTTCATAGCACTGACATATATGACTGCACACGTAGGTAAATGCCAGGTAAGACGTGTCCAATGTGGCACAGGCAACATGCGTGCAGGACAGACAGTGACGTTCTGTCATGTGTAAAGTTGACATGCATATCGTGCGCTATGCAGATGTCACTAGAAGTCTACAGAAGCACTGTAACTCTGCATTGCAGGTGTAAGCAGTGTTCCAGGGGCCCCAAGCGAACATGCATGCAAACAAAGCTACAGTAAACAGGGCTGGAAGTAGTGCATTATACAACAAAGAAGGGGTAACAATAACAGTAAGTAACAATGCAAATATGTAGGCACTATCAACATGTACCCAGGAATACGCAGCGCAGATGCCCATGGTAGAACCGATATTATGTCATACTTATTTGTGATTTGGATTACATTGGTACTGCACACATATCTACATGCGCGAACATCCACATGGCATAGTTGTTGTGGGCAACTTGACACCATTACTGTACATGTCCACCATTGCATATCACTACTTGCGTTAGCTTTCACCCTGTGCTACCCATGTATGTGGCTATCTATTGACAACCTTGCCACCGGCATGCAATTATGTGCAGCTGTTATACTTTGGTATGTACTATGGGTGCAGATAACAATTCAGGACATTCATACAGTTACTGCAACAGCCATGCTGGGATAAACACACAGTCATAGCAGCACACTGTACTGTTACCAACATGATACTACTAATACACTTCTATGTAGTCACCCTGTGCATCAGCAACGTGTTTACCTGTTCCCGCAATGATGTTGGAGATTGCAGGAGGTGGCACAGTGTCATCATATGCACAGGGTGTGGATTAGGCATGCCTGAGTCAGCCACTGATACCACCAATTGACATGTGTGTGTATGTGTGTTGGTGAGGGGCAGCAGTACAGGGTGGGGCAGTGTTGGTGCAGTGTGTGCGTGTATGTGGTTGCCCTAGGTGTTAACATTTCGCATGCGTGTATGCACGCACACAGTTCCACCTCATGGTTGCCATATACAGGGGTTTGTGGACAGCCACAGACTGCACCTGGCAGGCCATATAGATCAGTGTCTGTGTGCACGGACACGGTACCTGTGCCTGGCAGGGGTGCTACGGACCGTATCCAGTACAAAGCCAGACTGTGTACTGTCATCAGAAGCGGGAGTGTGTTGACTGGACACAAGTCCCTGTTGGGACTGTCCAGAGCCACGTGCACGTGGTCTCCTGGGGCGTTCTGATGACAGCACAGACCCAGCATTGCTGGGGCTGCTGCTGGCACTATGGGGTGTGTGCGAGCCTGTTGTCGTCCGCGCCGACTGCCAGCTGCTGCTGCTGCCGGCATATGGCCACGTCGATGCCGCAAACGCCCACCATTGCCCTGGCTCATGGACATCTGGTTGTGGAATTGCTGTAATATGTCCCCACACTGTCTGTCTATGACATCGGTGAAGTTACGGATAGCATCCGCAATGTCACGCATACTGTCTGTCATGGCTGTGCGACATGCTCTCAGCTCCCTCAGACCCTGTCTGGTGTACCTTTCCATACGTGACTGTGCCTGCATGACAGTCCGAAACATAGCTGAGGTTGACAGACCTCTTTGGGCACGTCGGCCAGAGGTAGTACGCCCACGGATGCTCCCACGAGAACCCATGGGCAACTGTCTGTGTGGTACCATCGGAGGACCCTGCCCATGGCTGCTGTGTGGGGACGCATGTGCCACAGGTACCACATTACCCTGGTCTATGCCCACTGTATCCTGTCCATCACCGAGGAACAATGGTGACAAAGGATGTACAGGCAGGATGACTGTGCGCAATGATGGGGTTGACAGCTGTGTACTGTCAATTGGCTGACCAATGGCAGACCCTGACACACCTTCCTGTACCATTACACAAATATCATCATTACCAGTAGCCGTGGCACAGGATTCAGGTTCCCTGTTGCAGGTCACCAGAGCAGCCCCAGAACCTGTGGGATGAAGACAGGAAACACAGTTTACAGTCTCCAGACATTGTTACCAGTGATGCACTTATACACACATGCACACATGCACACATGGACACATGCACACATGCACACATGCACACATGCAGACATGCACACGTGGACACATGCACACGTGGACACATGCACGCATGCACACGTGGACACATGCACACATGGACACATGCACACATGCACACGTGGTCACATGCACACATGGGCACATACACACATGCACACGTGGTCACGTGTACACATGCACACATGCAAACGTGGACACAGGCACACATGCACACATGCACACGTGGACACAGGCACACCACATGCACAGATGCACACGTGGACACAGGCACACCTGCACACATGCACACATGCACACATGGGCACAGGCACACCTGCACACATGCACACCCCGCAGTATACATACAGAGCACTACTGAGTTACACTACTGTTACTAGCATTATCAGGACCATTATAGGTTATGTTAAACACACTCACCAGCATGGATGGCCTGTCTTGCTGTAACCCTGGAGGGACCTGCAGAAATGATGAGATTAATGTCAGTGGGCACAACTGTGCCATTGATATTGCATATGATACAGTGTACAGAACAGTCAGGTGTACATATGGCATATTACCTGCACGCTCCATGTCGTGCTGCTGTGTGGAACCAGCCTCCATCATATTGCAGGTGTACTGCTGTTGGTGTTCCGGGGCTTGAGCCACAACACTTAGGAGTAGCCCCTCCAGTCTGGTGAGGGGGGGATGTGTGGCCACCCCACCTCCTGTGGCGACCTGTTGCCTGTGGATATCTGATGCACGCTGCCGGACACTTCGGATTAAATCACTGCAGTGATGTCGTACCTGCTCATATGTCCTGTTATGCGTGCCAATATCATTTACCCTACGGACAAGGTCTTGCCACAGTGCGGCCCTCTCCTGCTGATTTCTGACTGGTACGGAAAAACAGGATGTCATACTCCCGCACCAGGCTCTGGTGGATCTCCTCATCTTCCACCACAGAGTAGGCGGGGTTACGCTGTCGCGCCATCTCCCTGGAAGAGAACACAGACAGGATATCAGCAGACCATGTCAGCAATATATGGCACACATACTATACATGATACTCATGTGTAGTGATATACTACTACTCCCATATGTTGCATGTGTGTGTGTCGTGGTGGATACACAGGTACATGACCAGATATCAGTGCTCAGCCAACACCTGTGCAACAATACCTGCCACATTCCACACAACATAGTAGCATGCCCCATTGGTCAGCAAACACTGACAGGTGCAATGCACAACCTCACTCTGGGGGTTCATCCCAAGGTACTGTATGTGGGACACTGTCCACTACTGTGATGTGGACAGACGTTACTCGGCCTGGATATACATATCCCACCACCACCACCAGCACAGTAGACTACTTTGATATGTATGTGATTAGACAGTTATTCACTTGCTGGGACTGAGATGGTATCCATGCAGCACACTGGGCCAGTGGAAGCCACAAGCCACACTGCTGACCCCTTTGCAAATGCTTACCACGGACATGCCACAGACTGCATGGAACTTGCACACACATGTCTAACCCAGACCCTATGCACAAAGGTTAGGCATCCTGTCCGGTGGACCCCAGACAGAGGCAGATTGTATAACAATAGCAGGAGGCTACTGCAGGACAGAGCACATTCACATTAAGGGAAGGCATCTGTGGTCAGCACTGGTACTACGCTATGGTCCGTCATAACAACGGCCACGGCCTACTCTGGGAGGGAAATGGACACAAACACTATGGATGACCACAAGGCTTTCTTCAGTTATGTTACACATATGGACCACATGCCTCAGATATGCTCTGTGTTAATCCACACCTACTTAACATTCACCAAACCCATGGATATTGGCAACAATCTTGCAGACATGTTCGGTGCACGTATCCCCCCCTCCTTCAAAATACTTATCCCAGCTGGATGTAACCTCCCTATCATCTCACATGTCCAGGTGAGGGCCGCCCTCAGCAGAGGAGAACACACAGCATCACTGTGACCTCGTGGTACCCCTGGATGTGTGCTACCGGCACTCTGAGAGGACATACAACCGCATATAACACTGATAGTTTATCTTGGCCGTACTACAGGATATGTACCTGGACAGTGGCATACAGCAACAGTGGTCCCACACCACTAAGGGGGCACCTAGACTGACCCTGGGAATTACCACATCATATGCATAATGGACCTGGTCTGCTAAGCTATGGAATTATGCAGTATGGGATGCATATGCAGTGACATCGGGTACCTGCAGACACTTGTTCCCAGCCAGTGTGCCTTTGGGATGGGCGGATCCTGAATTTTGAACCTGGCTGACCTTTCAAAGCAGTCACTACAGCCATTGCTGGGCCAACGCACAGACAAATGCTGCCAGGATCATGGCCTAAGACTGATTGACATGTGATGTATGGTCATCCCCTTTTGGTGGAACTACGTACACACAACATATCACATGGACATACCTATGGATACAGACCTATGACACATTTGGAGGGTTCACAGTATGCACACTATTAACCTGCTACTTTGCATTACCTCTGTTTGTCGCAGCTGGTTGCGTTACCACAGCTTCTGCTTGCTGCTGCTACTGTCAGTGCTGACAGCTTTGGGTGACAGAGTCACAGTGTCTGATTTTTTTTTTTTTTTTTGCTCTCTCTCTCTCTCTCTCTCTCTCTCTCTCACTTCTCGCTCTCCCTCTGTCTGCTTACAGACAATGCAATTAATGTATTGCATGTGGGGAGTGTTAGCACTGGATGCTTTTGTAGGTATCTGCATAGGTCCATGTGATGGCCTCTGCACCAACTGTAAGCCAGCATTTGCTAATTGCATACAGCCAGTTGTGTACTGATTGCAGTTCACACTGTGATTTCAGGTCAGTGCTATAAAAGGGTATGTGGGATAGGCATTGCCCTTTCAGATTGTGAGGGTGGGGACCATGCTGGTATGCTGTGGACATTGTTCTGTGAGTGTAAAGGTTAGTATCTCTCTCATGGTTCAGGCTTGTTGTATATTCACAATTCTCCATTCCTCTCTCATGTTCCCTGTAGCAAGTGTGTATGCGCATTGACTCCTACAACTATATATAGATATATATTTATATATATATATATATATATATATATATATATATATATATATATATGTGTACATATGCATACATATATTTATGTACTTTAACTGACCTTATTATCTACAAGCTGCCAACTTGCATGGCTGTTTCTGTTCACACACTACTATTATGGAAATCCAGTAGTTTTGACAGTAATTTTAAATGACATGCTTTGTGTACTACACATCCTATATTCCCTTTACATTCATCCCTACTATTACGTTATATTTATTTTAGCACAATGTTTTTGTATAAGAGTCATGGCTTAGTGGTAGGTCGTACAGACTAGTGTTTCCAAGGTCCTGGGTTCGGGACTGACAGTGGGATTTTATTTTGCTTTTGAACTGAGTACAGGACCTGTCAATTAAAGTGACTAAGGCACTTTTAAGCAGTTGTAACCGGGTTAGCGCTGGTTTGCGCGGAGCTCACGCATGCGCACTGGCGTTTAACTCCGCGCACACAAGCGCACACCTGCTTACAACCGCTTAATGGTGCTTACTCTGGCGCACACCAGCTATTTTCTTTGAAAGAAAAGACAATGGGGAGACAGGAAAGTGGTAAAAGGGGTCAAAAAGAGGGTAAGACAGTAGGGAAACAAGCTTGGGATGTGCAGAAGGGATGTAGGTAAGGCCCATAGCTGCCCATTTCTTCATCAGCAACAGCTGTGCATATGTATGTAATTTGGTGTGACATTTGAAACCTTCCACCCCTGAGAGAGGTGTCAGGACAACAATAATACTTGTTGAACAGCCAATTGTAATTGATAGGTTCCATGTCCAGCAGACATGTGTGCGGAATGGGCAGCTATGTATGGGGCGTAATTTTTTTGTGGGTACAGAGTGCCCTTTTTTTTTCAGGTGAGAGTGGTATGTCAGGTGAAGGAAGTCGGTACAGCTGGGGAGGTAGGTTGGGTAGGTAAACAGAAGAGACAAACAAGACGCATACAGGGGTGGTGTATGGCACGTGTGGGGGTTACACAATTGACGGGGACGGAGGTTTGGATATCCAGAGCCCATGAGCCCACAGATGGCAACAGTGGAACTGATATCCCCACCCATAGGCAGTTGCCACTGTTCCTTCACTGCCCAGGACAGGGCTGTGCAGGGGGCTGTGTAGGCGGGGCAAAAGGCATGCCCGTTAGTTGCGCCACCTGTGCCTCGAGCTGGCGTAGGGGCTCAAGAACAGAGTCCCGAATCTCCCTACGCACCACAGTCCGGACACTACGGAGGGTGAGTGGTGGTTCTCCTCCGGCCACACTTGCAGAGGGGGGGGGTGAGCCCCATCCCCTGCAGCGCTTCCACCCACAGGTGGCACACGGCCACCGGAGGAGGGTCCGGACTCGGCACTAGTGCCAGGTGCACTCGCCAGCTGAGGTGGGAGAGGTGGGTCCGCTGGAACCCGCCTTCCCTGTCGTCCTATGTTTTGCATTATGTCATGACAGTTTGGGTTAGTGACATATAATACCATTCACAATTAGTTGTAACAGCATGCATTAGTATTCCCATTAACCAAACACCCAGATATTCACACCATTGAACAGCGTGCATAACACATGCATAATTTGAACAGAAATACACAGTCCAACAACATGTAGGGTTAATTGATGGCAACAGGCCATCAGGTGCGGATGTATGAACAGGGCAGATGCATCAACGGACATGCAGATATATATGACCCAACAGGACAAACGTCCAGGGGTGTTAATTGTGATTGCACATACCATTTTCACGTGGAATGGGTTATATGTGGTTATAGGGTGGGGTAAAGAAAGTAATATTAACACCTTCGAATAACAATACATATGCTGTACATTTCTAATAGCTACAGTTATATACGCACTACTGTTCTAACTACAGTTTCCTATATGATAACTATTTCAACTTGGTGATAGGACTGTTACTGCAACATCAATATACATTTTAGTGTTCTTCATACACATTCATATCTAGCTTTGTTCAGCTACATCATCTTGCTACATTTGCTTTATATAACTGTAGACAAGTGTGGATGTTTGGTATATCAGACAATCATCCTATCTGCATATTTCAGACTGAGAGCAACATATCCAGATTTTGGGATACACATTCCACATGCAGCAACACTTTGAACAGATTTCGCTGTTTGGTTTTGAATCTCACATGCATTTCATTCTGTCTTGACTGCAGTATACTTTATTCAGGGGTTATTACTACTGTATTGCTGGATTCATGACACTTTCTCACACTCTCTCACTTGCTTTCATTTTACTATTCAGGATGGTACTTACTTCTAGGCTTTATTGACATGTTTTACCTGTAGTTATTACAATCCTTTCCAGCAGTCTCACTTCTGTCATGTTTCAGTATTTCCACAGGGATATATTTTACACATGTGATTTCATCATCTTCTGCAGCTATACTTCTCAGCCTCCTGCAGGTTGTGTACTATTTTCTTACAGGTAGGGCATTTTTATTTCAGAATATATGTCAGACAGTTTCATTTTTCGGTTTAACTTACAGGCTGAAACACTTTTGTAATCAAGCAAGACTTGCAGACACTTTCACACTGTTACTTGCAGATTTTATTCCTTACTGACTACACTGCACTCTTTTGCTGACTGTCATACTTTTATATTTCTTTACGGTTACTGGTAGTGGATTACTGACCTGCCTGGTGGCGCAACCGCACCAGCCTATCGCCATAGGCTCTTCGGTTCGCAGAACGGACACCTGCAGCTGTAATATAAATGAAGTAATATTGGAATACACATCTCCATAATATCAGCTAGTTTAATTTCTTACATACATAATTAAATGTTACTTACTCAGTAGTGGGGCGTTGGGTGTTTGCTGAGCCTCCTGGATCCAAAGGTTCAGTTGGTCCTGCTTGCGTCTCTTCAGGTCTGCATGGTGGTGACGGACCTGCTCACCAGTCCTTGGAATCCCTGTGGCACTGGTGAGATCATTAGCCAACCGGTCCCACGTCTCGGCCCTGTATGCTCCCCAGAGGACCTGGCCCTGCATGAGTTGGGCCTCATGATTATGGACTAGGAGCCAGACCATGTACCTGGACTCCTCAACACCCCACCTCTGTGCTCGGAAGCAACTACCCTCTCCTACTCCTGTCATTCTGCCTGCAGGTCAGTTCTACAATCGTTTATGTTGTGTATTCCCGCCTATGGGGCTTATATAGTCCATTTTTCCCGCACATATCTGTGATTGGCCATTTTGGAATTGTATCAACTTCAGTAAACCTGCATTGTCATGCTGTAGTTTGTATTCATTCCTATATATTAGCTATTATTGCATTTCTAGGTACTGCTGTCATGGCTTAGTGGTTCTGTACCTTGACTATGGTGTATAGTATCCTGGGTTCGAACCTGGCCACTGCTTTTTATTTTTCATGACTGTCTAGACATGCTGAGGGGTGTGTCTGTGTAAAGGCAGTTTTGATACGGCTTGCTCAACGTTGCCCGTCGGTTAGTTTGCGTGGTGCGCAGCTCCGCGCAAACGGGGTACGCTGGTTTAAGCCTCATTTGGCTATCGGCACGCATATTATGCTCAGCTCAGTTAGGGGCACATAGATTTAGCGTGTTAGACCACTGCTCAGCTACGGGCACTCATTTTGCACCAGTTAAACCACTGCTCATCTACGGGCAGATGCACTCACTCTGTTAAACTGTAGCTCAGCTATGAGCACATCTGGCATTTTTTATTCTTTTGTTACCTCACATGTCTTCAATATAAATGGGCTATTTCATTACATTTTACATAAATTGGGGTTTTATGTGTACATATTTGTCATGGAATTGTTTCCTGCTTATTTTGAAAAAAAAAATTGGTGTTGTGGGGGCTCGAACCATGAATGGCTGCTCTTCAGCCAACATCTCTACCGCTACGCTATTGCTTCCTGGCTTATTTTGCATATTTAGTTCTTATATGCTTTCCCACTGACTGCTAACTGTAGCTGGGCTACGGGCACGCCCGCACAAACGAGCGCACTCACGGTTAAACATTTTTACAATTTAAAAAAATATATAAAACATGTTTATTTATTTGCTTTCTGTTCATAGTCTGTGGGGGCATGTGTTGTGTTCTGTTTATTCACATTTCCATGGACTCTGTCATGGGTGTTTACTTTGGGTACTTTTCCTCTTCTGGGGGCGTGTCCACTTACAGGGCTCGGCCTACGGACACGCCCCCTACTGTCTTACACGGACCGTGTTGGCCTTAAGTGTGATTCAGGATGCTCTCATTAATATGCAGAGCATGCTGACATCACTCCGTTTAACTGCAGCCTCCGTGTATGAGTTATAACTCTTACACGGAGGCTTCGTGAATCCTGCCCATTGTCATTCCAGGGGAACCAAATACAATAGGTTAAAAAGAATAGAAGTGAAGGGACACTTCTATAGCACTAATCATTGAATTAGTCTCAGTAATGAAACCAATATAGCCATATATAGCTAGGTGTTTATGTCAGCCATTTTATGCAAATGTATACAGCTACTGAGAATATAAAATAAAATAAAATAAAAATGACAGCAAGATGGCCATGGATGAAAATTATACTACATTCTGTCTAACTGCTTTGACTTCCTTATCTGATAGCTCACCCAATAATTATTTTCAGAATGCCTAATAAAGAGACATTCTCGGATTTCCAATTTTTGATAACTTTTTTTTTTTTTTTGTTTGTTTGTTTTACAAACACATGTAAGCAGAGGTCCTGAATCATTTCATATCTCAGAACAGCAATGGAAATACAGAATCGTAGGTACCAAAGATATCAGTCAAGAGCTGCTGAACCTCTTCCTTAAACATCTGCTGTAACTGACAATCCCAGAATGTATGGGCCCAATTCCCCTCACCCCTTCCTCATACCTACTTGTCATCGTGACTCTCATGTACACAGTGTTTATGATTTCTTTTTATTGTGCACATAAGTACTTGTCAATTTGATTTTCTTGTTTACAGTGAATATAACTTATCTAAACTGTGTACATAACTATGCCTACCTTTGTTTGTTACATTTTGTACTTCATTACACACACTGTTTGGATTCTTGTTCTTCTATTTTAATGTGGTTCTTTAAATTTTCCCAGCTGAGACTGAAATTGGTAATTCGCATGACAAGTGATCTCTCCTGGTTAACACATTCACATAAATAAATAAATTAACAAAATAAATATGCAAAACTAAAAATGTCTGCTGCTTGTTTGAAAAGTCCTGAATGATTTTATATCTCACTAAGAAAAGCATTAGGGCTGCAAAAATGGAGAGAGCAAAGATCTCATCCAAGAGCTGCTGAAACGTTTCCTTAAAGATCCGCAGTGCCTGACAAGTCATAGAATATATGGGCCCAATTGCCCTTTGCTCCTTCCTCACACCTCTAGCAGGCATTAGAAGTATTTGGAAACATATTCTGTAATCTAGCTGTAGTGTAAAAACATCAGTGAAAGCATTTTCAAGAAAATAGTAAAGAAAAATATGGCAGCAGTTGTACGAAGTACAGCTCCAGACCACATAAAATAAACCAAGAACTTTAATATTTGATAAGCGCTTTCACCACTGTCCATGGCTTCTTCAGACCATATACAAATGTAAAAACACACACAAAAAGGTTTTTAAAGCTATCCCTGTGTACCTCATTAACCTGAGAGACCACGCCCAGTCAATCAAGTTGCTTCAGGCACACTCTCTTTTAAAAACATCAGTCCCTTCATCTATATAGCATATTATTGCTTTTAAATGCATTTTTTTATAGCACATTAAAAATCTTATTCAGCAATCAAAGCTTTCATAGGCATCTACAAGTATTTAAATATTTAGAAATATTTCAAAGCATTGCTTCTATCAGCAGCATGTCAAATGCTATATATTATGCTAAACATCATTATTACAATGACACTAAAGTCTCTATTCATTATATACATGGCCTGCCTTAGGCATATGCCAACCAGGCGGCCGCCTAGGGCGCTGCTCTACTAGGGGCGCTTTTCCAGTATTTATTTGGTGTAAGTAGACTAGGATGGTGGGGGATGCCGTGGAGCCCTTTTGCCTAGGGCACCAGTTGACCTAAGGCTGCTCCTGATTATATATACTTTGCTAAAATCATATTTCACTATGTTGTATGCTTTGCTTCAGATATATGCTGTGACTTAAAAATTATTACAATAAAAAATCTAGGTCTAACCTTCTATGCATCCTTATTACTTCCAACAATGTAAATAAAGCTGCGGTTTAAAATGCAAACAAATCATGCTAAATGTTAGCAAATGCTAAAATCATATTGCACTATATTGTATGTTTTGCTTCAGATATATGCTGTTACTTAAAAATTATTACTATAACAAATCAAGGTCTAACCTTCTATACATTCCTATTACTTCAAACAGTGTAAATAAAACTACAGTTTAAAATGCAAACAAATTACCCATGCCATGTGTTCAAATTCCATTTCAGAACTCGACTGCTTCCCATCACATTTTCTACTGTAAAACTTATCCAGAGAGTGTAATCCACTTAAGATATACTTATATTGCTCCCCCATTGTGGTATATTCCATTTCCAAAAGTTAGAAATGCTAAAAATGAGAGCATTGTGTTCATCGTCATTGCAGCGCCTTTGCGCATGCGCAATGACGTCATCACACTCGGCAAATGCTCTGTTTTACTTCCTCCCACTTTCTTCATTTAATTATGATAAACAACCAAGTATCTTAGAATATGTACCATTGCTAGATTATTTAGAGTACATCAGGTCGGAAGTTTATAAATGTAGACAGTTTCAATCAAGGGAAGTTTATGCTTTTCCCATAGAAGCAAATCATATTGTTGCATTTCTGTTTTTCAAATGTCAATCAAATATATGTAATAAAAGCACTCAGCACATTATATACATATATCCAGGCACTATTTTATACAAATATAATAGACATAACTTTAACTATATACCTCTGGGCAACCCATTTAGGCCATAGTTCAATATATATATATATATATATATATATATATATATATATATATATATATTTATATATATATAGGCAAATAGGTGCAAATATATACGTCACCAGGACTTATTTCATATTCATGCCCTAACTATAGGCCCCTAGCATATACTTCAGAGCACACCCAGAACAGTGTATTGCTGTTTACCAAAGGCATCCATACACAACTATATAGTGCTTTAAATATAGTGTATTTTATACAAATAGGGTCTTCTAGTAGCCATTTAAGGATGGATGGATGCTTGACCCTGCAATAAAAATTAAATAGAGATAACTATGTGTATAATTATAGTTATGTACTACATCTATATGCTAAAATACTTATAGATATCATATATATACGATGAGAAGGTGGTTCTAATATAGCAAATAAATTATGCATAGTTGTAAATATATGCAACATACAAGTAATTACTCACATAGTACTAAATGAGTAATAAATGTATTATACACAGACAACGTCAATGCTTTGTGATGGATAAACTCTGTCCTCAAATATATTTAAATATATGATATTTCAAGAAGTAGGGTAAATTTCTCAAGTCTTGTTTTTGGCAGTCTTATAGCCCATATTTACAAGCATATTTATGTGAATGATGTTACGACAAGTTAGGTAGAATTCCACGGTGTTCTTACTAAGTGGAATATTTCTAATACCACCTATTAAGTATAATACATGTCACTATTTTCTAGGTATTCCTTGTGCTTCTAACGCACTTTTAATAAAAACTTTACCATTCAGCCCCTTCTCCTTATCTGCTCTGAGTATTCATCTGAGCTCACTTCTTTCTGTCAGATTCTTAATGTTACCCAGCCTTTGCCCAATAATAACTTCTTCTAATGCTATAAATTTAAAACCATGGTATATACCACTCCTCTCTCTGTACTTAGATAGGGCACTTACAGAGTCCCTATTCCTTATACAACTACCATGTTTCTTTATGCATTCTCTAAATGTCCTGTTTGTTTTGCCTACATAGAAGTGCAAACAGCAGTCACACTGTGCTGCATAAATGATATTCATACTGCTACAGGTGACTGCTTCATTCAATTTATATTTATAACCAGTGACCGGATGGACAAACACATCAGAATTTTTGACATACTGACACATACTGCAACTGGTACACGTTCTGGTACCTTTCCATGTATTTAGATTACCTTCAGGTAGACTCCTGGGGTAGCATAACATGCGTTTAAGATTTTTCCTGTTTTTAAAAATAAAACTAGTACACTCTCCAGCCACTTCCCTAATTTGTCTATCTGTCATAAGAAGTGGCCAGTGTTTATAGAAGGCGTTGCTTACTTTCCTCACATCACTTGTATATGATACAGAGACATTAACTACATTCTTATTAATCATTGAATCAGTTCTGTTTAATGCTTGATTTGTCTTATTTGAAAAATATGGCCTTGCTCTTCCTTCCCTAAGTGTCTTTACTTCTCCCAACTTATCAGTCTCTTCCTTCTTTTTATAACCTCTATCATATAAATTATTTTGCAGCTGTGGCGACCCCTAACCGGGGAAAAAACGAAAGACACAACAACAACAACAACAACAACCAATCCTTCTTCGAATGTAGGTTCCTGGATGCTCAAACGTGAAACCCTAATTCCTTGTCCTTTAACTATATTTGAAAAGGTTTTTCTAGGGTGCATGCTTGTCCTATACAATAATGTGTTACAAAAACACTCTTTTCTATAAACCTTGGTGTCAGACATACCTTCATTTCCTTTCATTACAAATGTGTCCAAGAATGGCAACCCTCCAAGTGAATAATTCATTGTAAACTTCAGGAAGCTAGTAGTAACTTCTGCATCCCTGACAAATTTATTCAATGCTGGAAGGGTACTGTCCCACACAAGAAAAATATCATCCACAAATCTGTGGTCAAACTTCACATGGTTCTTATACATTTCTAGGGGGGAACAACTGTTCCACTTCCCATTGATCCATAACTGCGTTGGCACAGCTATTAGCACAGCATGTGCCCATAGCTGCACCTTCGCATTGTAAGTAGTATTTGCTATCAAAAACAAACATATTATTTTCCAACACAACTTCCATAAACCTACATATCATGTCTATGAGCTGTCCTCCACAGAAACTGTTATGCAGGAGAAATCTATGTAAGTATTCAACACCTTCACCATTCGGTATTGATGTAAAAAGGGAGGTTACATCAAGGGTGATTAAATAGTGTTCCCGACTCATAGTTGATGTTTCACTATATGTATATAGGCTCTCTAGGAAGTGCTTGGAATCTTTCAGCACTACTTGAGATTTATCCAAGTTGCTTCAGGCACACCCTCTTTTAAAAACATCAGTCCCTTCATCTATATAGCATAGTACTGCTTTTAAATGCAATTTTTTATAGCACATTAAAAATCTTATTCAGCAATCAAAGCTTTCATAGGCATCTACAAGTATTTAAATATTTAGAAATATTTCAAAGCATTGCTTCTATCAGCAGCATGTCAAATGCTATATATTATGCTAAACATCATTATTACAATGATACTAAAGTCTCTGTTCATTATATATACTTTGCTAAAATCATATTTCACTATGTTGTATGCTTTGCTTCAGATATATGCTGTTACTTAAAAATTATTACAAAAACAAATCTAGGTCTAACTTTCTATACATTCCTATTACTACAAACAGTGTAAATAAAACTACAGTTTAAAATGCAAACAAATTACCCATGCCATGTGTTCAGATTCCATTTCAGAACTCGACTTCTTCCCATCACATTTTCTACTGTAAAACTTATCCAGAGAGTGTAATCCACTTAAGATATACTTATATTGCTCCCCCATTGTGTTATATTCCATTTCCAAAAGTTAGAAATGTTAAAAATGAGAGCATTGTGTTCATCGTCATTGCAGCGCCTAGCATGCACAATGACGATCATCGGCACAAATGTTCTGTTTTACTTCCTCCCAATTTCTTCATTTAATTATGATAAACAACCAAGTATCTTAGAATATGTACCATTGCTAGATTATTTAGAATACATCAGGTCACAAGGTTATATATGCAGACAGTTTCAATCAAGGGAAGTTTATGCTTTTCCCATAGAAGCAAATCATATTGTTGCATTTCTGTTTTTCAAATGTCAATCAAATATATGTAATAAAAGCACTCAGCACATTATATACATATATCCAGGCACTATTTTATACAAATATAATAGACATAACTTTAACTATATACCTCTGGGCAACCCATTCAGGCCATAAAACATATATTCCATGGATAGTAATAGTTCAATACAGATATATATGGCAAATAGGTGCAAGTATACACGTCACCAGTTTGTACAAAAAACAGGACTTGTTTGAAGTATATACTAGGGGCCTATAGTTACGGCATGAATATGAAATAAGTCCTGTTTTTTATACAAACTGGTGATGTATACATTTGCACCTATTTGCCTGTATATACATATATATATATATATATATACATATATATATATATATATATATATATATATATATATATATATATATATATATATATTGAACTATTACTATCCATGGAATATATATTTTATGGACTGAATGAGTTGCCAAGAGGTAGAGAGTTAAAGTTATGTCTATTATATTTGTATAAAATTGTGCTTGGATATATGTATAAAATGTGCTGAGTGCTTTTATTACATATATTTGATTGACATTTGAAAAACAGAAATGCAACAATATGATTTGCTTCTATGGGAAAAGCATAAACTTCCCTTGACTGAAACTGTCTAAATATATAAACTTGTGAACATATATAAACTTGTGACCTGATGTACTCTAAATAATCTAGCAATGGTACATATTCTAAGATACTTGGTTGTTTATCATAATTAAATGAAGAAAGTGGGAGGAAGTAAAACAAAACATTTGCCGAGTGTGATGACGTCATTGTGCATGCGCAAAGGCGCTGCAATGACGATGAACACAATGCTCTCATTTTTAACATTTCTAACTTTTGGAAATGGAATATAACACAATGGGGGAGCAGTATAAGTATATCTTAAGTGGATTACACTCTCTGGATAAGTTTTACAGTTGAAAATGTGATGGGAAGAAGTCGAGTTCTGAAATGGAATTTGAACACATGGCATGGGTAATTTGTTTTCATTTTAAACTGTAGTTTTATTTACACTGTTTGAAGTAATAGGAATGTATAGAAGGTTACACCTAGATTTGTTATAGTAATAATTTTTAAGTAACAGCATATATCTGAAGCAAAGCATACAATATAGTGCAATATGATTTTAGCATTTGCTAACATTTAGCATAATTTGTTTGCATTTTAAACCGCAGCTTTATTTACATTGTTGGAAGTAATAAGAATGTATAGAAGGTTAGACCTAGATTTGTTACTGTAATAATTTTTAAGTAACAGCATATATCTGAAGCAAAGCATACAGCATAGTGAACTATGATTTTAGCAAAGTATATGGCCGAAGGAGAAGAGGAGGGCGAAGGCATGCCCGAAGGCAGGAAGATAGGAGTAAGGTTAGGAGTGTAGCAGTGAGGGTACGAACTTTGAATGTTGGCAGTATGACTGGTATAGGAAGAGAGCTAGCTGATATGATGGAGAGAAGGAAGGTTGATATATTGTGAGTGCAAGAGACCAGATGGAAGGGAAGTAAGGCCAGGTGTATAGGAGGTGGGTTCAAATTGTTCTATCATGGTGTGGATGGCAGAAGAAATGGGGTAGGGGTTATACTAAAGGAACAATATGCCAAGAATGTTTTAGACGTGAAGAGAGTGTCTGACAGAGTGATGTTTATGAAGGTCGGAATTGATGGTGTAATGATGAATGTTGTTAGTGCATATGGTCCACAAGTTGGGTGTGCGATGGATGAGAAAGAGAAATTTTGGAGTGAGTTGGATGAAGTTGTGGTGAGTGTACCCAAGGGTGAGAGACTAGTGATTGGAGCAGACTTTAATGGGCATGTTGGTGAAGTGAACAGAGGGGATGAGGAAGTGATGGGTAGGTATGGTGTTAAGGAGAGGAATGCAGAAGGTCAGATGATTGTGGATTTTGCGAAAAGGTTGGACATGGCTGTGGTGAATACGTATTTTAAGAAGAGGGAGGAGCATAGGGTGACTTACAAGAGTGGAGGAAGATGCTCACAGGTGGATTATATCCTATGTAGGAGGGCCAGTCTGAAGGAGATTGGAGACTGTAAAGTGGTGGCAGGGGAAAGTGTAGTTAAGCAGCATAGAATGGTGGTATGTAGAATGATGTTGGTGATCAAGAAGAGGAGGAGGAGTGTGAAAGCTGTGCCAAGGATTAAATGGTGGAAGTTAAAAAAGGGTTATTGTGAAGTGGAGTTTAGGGAAGAGTTAAGACGGGCACTGGGAGGCAGTGGAGAGTTACCGAATAGCTGGGTAACTACAGCAGAACTAGTAAGGGTGACTGCTAGAAAGGTGCTTGGTGTGACATCTGGACAGAGGAAGGAGGACAAGGAGACCTGGTGGTGGAATGAGGAAGTACAGGAGAGTATACAGAGGAAGAGGCTGGCGAAGAAGAAGTGGGATTGTCAAAGAGATGAAGAAAGTAGACATGAGTATAAGGAGATAAGGCGCATGGCAAAGAGAGAGGTGGCGAAAGCTAAGGATAAGGCATATGGAGAGTTTTATGAGAGACTGGGCACTAAAGAGGGAGAAAAGGACCTGTACCGATTAGCTAGACAGAGGGACAGAGCTGGGAAAGATGTGCAGCAAGTAAGGGTGATAAAGGATAGTGAGGGGAAAGGTGCTCACAAGAGAGGAGAGTGTGTTGAGTAGATGGAAAGAGTATTTTGAGAGGCTGATGAATGAAGAGAATGAGAGAGAGAGAAGGTTGGATGATGTGGGGATAGTGAATCAGGAAGTGAAACAGATTAGCAAGGAGGAAGTAAGGGCAGCTATGAAGAGGATGAAGAATGGAAAGGCTGTTGGCCCAGATGACATACCAATGGAAGCATGGAGGTGCTTAGGAGAAATGGCAGTGGAATTTCTAACTAGATTGTTTAATGAAATTTTGGAAAGTCAGAGGATGCCTGAGGAGTGGAGAAAAAGTGTTTTGGTACCTATCTTTAAGAATAAGGGTGATGTGCAGAGCTGCAGTAACTACAGAGGGATAAAACTGATTAGTCACAGCTTGAAGTTATGGGAAAGAGTAGTGGAAGCAAGGTTAAGAAGGGAGGTGATGATTAGTGATCAGCAGTATGGTTTCATGCCAGGAAAGAGCACTACAGATGCAATGTTTGCTCTGAGAGTGTTGTTGGAGAAATACGGAGAAGTTCAGAAGGACTTGCATTGTGTCTTTGTAGACTTGGAGAAAGCATATGACAGGGTGCCTAGAGAAGAGTTGTGGTATTGTATGAGGGAGTGGCAGAGAAGTATGTAAGAGTGGTACTGGATATGTACGAGGGTAGTGTGACAGTGGTGAGGACTGCAGTGGGAGTGACAGATCCGTTTAAGGTGGAGGTGGGATTACATCAAGGATCAGCTCTGAGTCCTTTCTTATTTGCAGTGGTGATGGACAGGTTGACAGATGAGATCAGACAGGAGGCCCCGTGGACTATGATGTTTGCAGATGACATTGTGATCTGTAGTGAGAGTAGGAATCAGGTTGAGGAGACTCTGGAGAGGTGGAGATATACTCTAGAGAGCAGAGGAATGAAGGTCAGCAGGACTAAGACAGAATATATGTGTGTAAATGAGAGGGAGGATAGAGGAATGGTGAGGATGCAGGGAGTAGAGTTGGTAAAGGTGGACGAGTTTAAGTACTTGGGATCAACAGTTCAGAGTAATGGTGAATGTGGAAGAGAGGTGAAGAAGAGAGTACAGGCAGGGTGGAATGGGTGGAGAAGAGTGTCAGGAGTGATTTGTGACAGACGGGTACCAGTAAGAGTGAAAGGGAAGGTCTACAAGAGGGTAGTGAGACCAGCTATGTTATATGGGTTGGAGACAGTGGCATTGACAAAAAGGCAGGAGTCAGAGCTGGATGTGGCAGAGTTAAAGATGTTAAGATTTGCACTTGGTGTGACTAGGATGGATAGGATTAGGAATCAGTATATTAGAGGGTCAGCTCATGTTGGATAGTTTGGAGACAAAGCAAGAGAGACGAGATTGCGTTGGTTTGGACATGTGCTGAGGAGGGATGATGAGTATATTGGGAAAAAGATGCTAAGGATGGAGCTGCCAGGTAAGAGGAATAGAGGAAGGCCTAAGATAAGGTTTATGGACGTGGTGAGAGAGGACATGCAGGCGGTTGGTGTGACAGAGCAAGATGCAGAGGATAGGAAGAAATGGAAAGAGATGATCCGCTGTGGCGACCCCTAACGGGAAAAGCCAAAAGAGAATGATGATATATAATAGAGACTTTAGTATCATTGTAATAATGATGTTTAGCATAATATATAGCATTTGACATGCTGCTGATAGAAGCAATGCTTTGAAATGTTTGTAAACATTTAAATGCTTGTAGATGCCTATGAAAGCTTTGATTGCTGAATAAGATTTTTAATGTGCTATAAAAATTGCATTTAAAAGCAGTACTATGCTATATAGATGAAGGGACTGATGTTTTTAAAAGAGGGTATGCCTGAAGCAACTTGATTGACTGGGAGTGGTCTCTCAGGTTAATGAGGTACACAGGGATATCTTTAAAAACTCTTCTGTGTGTGTTTGTACATTTCTATATGGTCTGAAGAAGCCACGGACATTGGTGAAAGCGCTTACCGAATATTAAAATTCTTAGTTTATTTTATGTGGTCTGGAGCTGTACTTCATAGAACATATTTTTCTTTACTGTTATCTTTCCCTGTTTGATGAAACAGTTTACGTTTACCAGCTGGTTGTTTGCCCTTTTCTTATTTCCAAGAAAATATTTTGAACATCCTAGACTTTGTGGCTTTTGTGAAATATCTTGTTAAATAAACTTTCAGCCTCACAGCCTGTGGAGCTCATCAGTCCAAAAGCAGACCACAACTCCCTGCATTTATGCATTGTCATAACACTGAAGTCGTAAACAGTTCTGTAGGCTCTACTCGCCCTGCATTTATGCACTGTCATAACACTGAAGTCGTAAACAGTTCTGTAGGCTCTACTCGCTATACCTCTCAACAAATGAGATTCTTGTCTTGCTTCAAGAAAAAAACTTCATCATTTCTGGTTGGGTGTTTGAAGAAAGTTTACATATGTCCACATTTCTAGCCAGAGAAATGATCCCATAATAACACATTCTCCAGGCTTTTCTTAAAGAGCTCAGTCATTTGTCCCAGCCCCAATCTAACCATGTGTCCATTTATCAGACTGGTTCCCATAATACCACTAGTGTCTTTCTTCTTTTCCAATTAATAAAAGCGCCTTGCATGGCTTCATATGTTCATAGGTAGGTACTAGGTTATTGGCCCTAGGGCCTATATAAGCCTAGCCAAATGTTAACCTGGCTTTTGCCACCCAAGAAAATTATTTTCCGGTGCTCCTGTCAAGCAGAGCCACATAAGTGATCCCCGGGGTGAATTTCCTATCTCCCATCCAATCATCAAGATTTTTCTTGAAGAGTGCTAATGAGGAGCTTTGTTTGATATAGATAGGTAATAGATTAGTATTAGGCTAACTGCCGTTGTGGGCCATTTCAAGCCTAGCCAATTAACCCATATGAGAATCAAACCCTGCATCTTGTGTCTGTAAGGCAAATATCGTAACCATTATTCCAACCTCCCTACGAAAACGTGCTGTGTCACAGCATGTTCTTTTTTTAAATAGAGACCTTAGTTAAGTGCTAAACCCAGCATCTTATGTATAATATTCCCCTGATCTTCAAAACCCAAGAACCTGACGCTACTCCCCAATTCTGACTGTGGAAGAACAGACCACAGAAGGGTCTTCAATCTGGACTTATATTATTTTTAACCTGTATCTGATATAAGACCTTTAATACTGTCCCACTAAAATAGCTACAAGGGTCTATCACTTCCAGTTCTCTCATTTCCTTTCACAGAATTACTCTGTCCCATGCAACTCTCAGTTTACATCCATCCCATATGAAGGCATTTGAAATATTTTTACAGATCAACCTTCAAAAGACTTTTCAAGGGTTCATAAGGAAAGGCCAGAAAGAAACAGACTAAAAGAATTAACACAAAAAGACTCAATGCCTTTTATATCTGATCCAATTCTAATCTAATAAGATTCCAAGACCTAACCTCCTCCTTAATCTTTTCCAGCAGACTACTGTATGACTTTCTGACTGACCAACAGATGTTCAAGACTACACTTCTAGATATATAATTTACTTGGTTGTTCACAGGAAGGGCTAATTATTGGCCATGTCCCCAGGTAATGAATAATTAATGGTCACAGTTCTTGTTTTGTCTTTATTTATCTTAGTCCTGGAAAAAATAACAAACTCTAGAAAAAGTCAGAACAAAAGAGGCAGATCAACCTCAAGGCTAGTCAAATGGATTAGTATATCATCAGAATATAGTGAGATCTTTATCTACAGACTGTTACATGATAATCTTTTGAGTCCAGACCTCCTTATAGCACATGACCATGACAAGGGTTACAGATACAACACAGAGAACTGGGAATAATGCGATAAATATGTGCACTTTCACGTTGGCTTGGGATCCATAACAAATCTAAAATATTAAACTAATCAAAACAATAAGGAGGCAAAATCCTCCCATAACCAACTTAAGATAGATCAACTTAAGATAGGTCAACTCCACCCTTTCAAATGCTTTTTTTCAAGAGCTAAGGATTACAAGTGTTAATTTCTGCCCAATCTCCTGTACTGCAGACAAGAGTAGGGCTGTTTGAGGATATTACAAAATATCTTCTATTCTTCCACACAAATTCATCCAGGTGTATCAAGTCAGAAATTCAGCTTTCCCAACCTCATAGCAAAGGCAGCCATAAATAGCATACAGTCCATGTTTAAGATGGAAATTGGCTTGTAGAAGTATGACAATAGGAGTCCTTGTCCTCCTAGAGAGTGACCATTTAAATGACAATGTTCCAAGACTGGGGAAGGGGGTGCATGTCTTCAGAAAGAAATTAAACAGTTATCCCCATCAAAAAGTAGAACCTTTCCATTTCTAACAGCCAGAAGTATAACGGAAGACCATCTGTTCCTGATGTCTTTCCTAAGGCTTGCTTTATTAAACACTGCTTCTAATTCATCTAAAGTGATTGGGGGTAAATAATCCATCTGCTTACCTGAAGATAAATTTGGTAACCACACATGCTGGTTAAAATTCTGTGCACTAGTTTTATGTGCTTTACGTCACTCTCCAACTAAGTATAAACTGACACACTATAACCAAAACAATTCCAATATATCTGTTGGCAGATATATAGTAAATTAATGTATTTTTTAAAGCTACTACTTATCTATTCATCTTTTGTTGTTTAAAGTGCTTTGTAGTAAGTGAGAGAATCTTTGAAAATGAAAGTTATGTACTTACCATAACAAGAGATCCCTGGTGTCTGTTTCCATTTGGTTTAACTTGTGGGTTATCAAATCTGACATGGACCCGAAGCCAGCCAACTTCCAAGACTTCAGCTCACCAAGCCCCATCTCTTCTACCCATAATCCCCCACTCCACTAGAGCTATCTCAGATTTAGTTTGCCCCCTCCTTCTATTTAAACTTTTGGACCTAGCCCCCCCCCCAAAAAAAAAGTCAAAAAGCTAAAGACCCCAAGAAAAGTGGGAAAACAGTATCCCCAGCTTGGCGATCTCAGAATAAAAGGATAGCCAAGAAGGTAGGGGTAGGTGGGTGGAAGGTTGAACCAGATAGATATGGATCTATCTTTATAGCAGGTACATAACATTCATATCTGATGTCTTTTCTGCCTGGGTTCAACCTGTGGGACAGAGTCCCAGCCATATAATACCCGAGGGTGGTCTCATTGGAAGGATATTCTGTGACATGGTGGAACCAAACAAAACTCTAGACCTCAAATGGATGTTCAGTTTGTAATGGGACACAAAAGTGTGATGACCCACGCACACTGCAGCTACACAAATGTCATCCAAAGCAGCTTTGGAGAAAAACAAATGTAGAAGTAGCCATAGTTCTGGTAGAATGACCTTTGGGTTTGTGACACAAAGACCTTCCTTTTAGACCATATCCAAAGGAAATACAATTACTTACTTAACATTTGTTTACCAGGAAAGTCCGACTTGGAACAAAGCCAATTTTCAGTGGAGGCCCAGGGAGAAAAGTTCCAGACGCACATCTTTGTAATGTGGGAGGAAACTGGAGTACCTGCAGAAAACCCACACGAACGCAGGGAGGACATGCAGACTCCACACAGAAGGCAGTCCAGGGAAGAATCAAACTGGAGAACCTCTTGCTGTGAGGAAACAACACTACCGTTACATCACTGCACCGTCCAATAATCACCCCTGCCAAGCCTTAAACCAGGGACCCTCTCAACTACAGCATAGTGCATTAGCCCACTAGGCTATTTGGACAGAGTAACCTTAGATACAGCAGCACCCAATCAAGACTTGCAGAAGGAGACAAACGACTGATGAGAATTTTCAAAGGACTTCATCCTATCCAAATATAACCTCAATTGCCAATGGACATCAAGACAATGTAATAGATATTCCCTCCTCTGGAAAAGTCAGAAAAAACCTGGCAGATGAATGGACTAGTTCAAACTACTCTCTGACATCACCTTAGGCAGAAAGGCAGGAACCCGTCAAGAGACACTCTGTCTTGATGAAAGACCAAATAAGGAGGGACAGCAGAGAGGGCCTTTAGCTCTGACACATGCTTGGTGCAAGTGATGGCTAACAAGAAGAGAGTCTTATACAATGACAGTTTCAAATCAACAGTATCAGAGGGCTCAAAGAGGGGTATGGCCAGCACCTGGAGGAAAAAGGACAAGTCCTAAGGCGGAACAGGATCTCAGACAGGAGGATGAAGTGACAGGGTTACTTTAAAAAAGGCCTTCAAGATCTTAAGGATACCCAATGGCATATTATCCCTACTAATGTGAAAATTGGATATAGCTGCCAGTTGCACTTTCATAGTCAAGTAACCAGACAAAGAATTAAACAAATCCACTAGAACGTCTAGGGTAGTCTTCAAAGGTGCTGAAAAGGGATCTAAACCCTGAGAGATAGTCCATATGGCAAAAAGATTCTTCTTACTAGCATACATCTTATGAGCAGACATCTTCTGGGACGAAGTTACTATGTGAATGACTGTTTGAAAGCCTGGGATTCCTAGCCATCAAGGGAATTGGAGAAACCAAGCGGTTAACCTTAGCATTCGCAAGATGGGTAGATCTAGACCCAACAGGTGAGAAATAAGATCTGGGTTGATTCAAGACTCAAGAAAGGTACCTCAAGAAAAACCAAAGGAAGGGAAAAAAACACCTGTCAAGTCCAAAAAGAAGCAACAAGGATTACAGTCACTATGCAATGGGCCACTTCTTGAAGAAACTTTATTAACAGGATGGGAGGCTATGCATACAGAAGACTCTGGGGCAAGCATACAGGATAACATCCTTGGGTGACTGTCCCTGTGGAGGAATTAAGGCATAAAAGCTGCTGCATTTGGTACTGGACAGGGAAGTGAACAGGTTGCAACAAGAAGTGCCCCAGCTCTGAAAAATCTGAGCAGTAACCCTTGATTCAGAGAATGTTTCTGCTCAAACTGTCCACTATTGGTTTTCCCCTAGGATGTGTATTATAATCAAAAACCATTGGGTTGAATTTGCCCACTGCCAGACCCACATGACCTCCCAACAAATGGGGGGGGGGGTAAGACTGGGCTCCCCCCTGTTTTGTCAGATACCAGATCACTGACATATTGCCTGTCTGGACAGAAATCACAACTTGCGGAGAACATCCTGAAAGGCTTGCAAAAGCAATAGAACCACTCTCATCAACAAGACAGTGATGTGTAAGTTGGCCTTGTTAGAAGACCAGCTCTCCCGGATAGTTGTCCCTTTGAAATACTCCCCCCACCCCACCCCAGAAGAGAGGCATCCATTGTGACCACAGCCTGCGGAGGGGGAAAAAGTACAGTTGTGTACACTTCCCATAAATGTAGATGTTCGAGTGTATTCACTGTTGCAGTCATTACATTTGGGTAATCCTGTTGGCAGGTTGCCCTCAGTTGGCCTGAATTCCAAAGTCTTGGGTCCTGCGTCAGCTGCTGTCGCCCCTTCCCTGACGTCAGGTCGTCAGGGGTATAAAGGAAGCAGCCAACACCATTTTCTTTAGTTTTTCTTGCCCCAGATGTCAGGTGCCCCCTAAAAGGGTAGCCAAAATTTATATATATATATATATATATATATATATATATATATATATATATATATGTATATATAAAACTGAACAGGAACCAAGTAAACAAAAACCTGAAATGACTCGGGGAAAATCAAACACAGTCAAAAATGACGCGTTTTGTCCACTTTTAATTAACATGAACTTCATCAGAAAATAACGTATCACTTTTACCAGTGTTTAAATACTGTCCCATATAGTCACATGTAACTTCAATGACCAATCAAACAATTATTTATACATTCTATCTTATTTAAAGTTAATAGTGAAATACTATCTCACCTAAAAATATCCATAAAATATGTATCTAAAACAATTAAAAATGTACAAATTTATAAATTTATAACATTTAGAATCTTTGTGCCTGTAAAAAACATTTTATATTGATAGCATCGTTCAAACCAGGGAACTCATCTGCATTAAGCATAATCTGCCATAGGGTTTCTTTACACTCTAACTTGATTTTATAGTTTCCAGAAAACAAATTATCACTGACTTTTTCCAACACAGAAAATGTGAATTTCTTGAAATCAGGACAAACTGTAGCATGTTTTGCTAAAGCATTCGACAAATCTTTGTTTTTGATGGCTAATGTATGTTTGTAAATTCTTTTATTTAACATCCTAAAGGTTTTTCCTATATAAAATTGTTCGCATGAATTACATAAGGCAACATAGACAACATTTTTTGTCTTACAAGTATAATGCCCTTTTATGTGAAAAAATAGCTTAAGATGTTTAAAGAATACTGTACTACTACCAGAAATATATCTACACTGTTTACAGCATTTACATGGAAATGTACCGTACACTGAACTATTGTCACGTTCAGTAACACCCAAATTATAGTTTTCTAACAACATTTTCAAGTTGACAGTCTTTTTATATGTAAACACAGGAGTCCTTCCAATAACAGCGCTTAAATCATTGTTACCTAAAATGACTTTCCAATTACCGGCAATAATATTTTTAATAATTGCCAGCTCATTAGTAATAGGAATTGGAAAGGCTAAATTAAAAATTACCATTCCTTTGTTAGATTTACAACGCAAACTTAAGTCAGGAACCTGATGTAATATAGGACTAGCTTTATTTTCCTTTAGAAAATTTACTTCTTTGAGAATGTTATTGAGCCATACTTCGTTGTAACCTCTATCTATAAAAAAGACACTTAACTTGTAAGCTTCTTTCAAAAAAGTCTCATCCTTACTTGTTAACCGACTTAATCTAATAAATTGTCCCTTCACTACTCCTCGCTTCATAAACTGTGGATGCAAACTGTCATAGTATAAATATTGATTGGTGAAACTAGATTTCCTGAAGATGTTACTTTCAAAGCATGTGCCATCATCACTTAAACTTAGATGTATATCCAAAAAAATCTATCGAATCTCCAAAATGTCCTATCGTAAATTTAAAAAAATCAGTGGAATGATTCAAATGGTCTACAAATGCTTCAAAGGAACTAATGTCATCGTCCCATAAAATGAATAAATCATCTATGTATCTCTTGTAAAATAATAGGTGTTTTGAAAATGGATATGAGTATAAAAACTTAATCTCCCACATGGCCATAACCAAATTAGCGAAACTAGGTGCAACCCTAGACCCCATGGCAATGCCTGTAGTTTGCTTATAATGTGTACCTTCAAACAGAAAAAAATATTTTCTAACACTAAATCCATCAAAGTACATACTGTACGAACCAAGGTGTTGTCCAAATCTGTATGAGAACTTAAATACTCTCTCAGAAATTCAACACCTGTAGATTGATTAATACAAGTATATAAAGATACAACATCTAATGATGCAAAATGAAAAGACATACCTTGAATGTTAAATTGACTTAACAATTCCAACAAATGCCAAGAGTCTCTTAAATACAACTTAGTTTTCTGTACTACAGGATTTAGAATATTATCCAGCCATATAGAAATAGATTCTGTTTTAGAAAAAACAGCTGCCACTATAGGTCTAAAGGGTAACACAGTAGTAAATTTGTGCAGTTTCAGAATACCAAATATGGTGGCCAATTTAGGGTATTCAGTAAACAAAAATTCATAAACAGAATAATTGATGTTACCTTGACTAAATAGGTCAAATAAAATTGTATCTAACCTCATAAAACTCTTAGTAATATAGTCCTCGGTAAGTACCCTGTAACTAGTCTCATCTTCAAGAAGTGCGTTCATTGCAAAAATATAATCCTCAGATTTCATAATGACAATTTTACCACCCTTATCAGATTTCATTATTCGCAAATCTCTGTTGCTAACTAAAAATTCTAATGCTTTCACTTCAGAAGCAGTTAGATTGGACGTTACATTGTCGTATGATCTAATTTTTCTAAATTCTTGTTCACATATTTTGCCATACACACTTAAAGTAAAGTTAAGTAAAGGGTTAAATGTACTTTTTTACTACATCCAAAATCATTCACCTCTACATTGTTCAAACCATCGAAAATAAACTTTAAATTCAGTTTTCTCAAATACAATTTAAAGTCTACAATTAATCTGGAAATATTAACTTTGTTAGATGGAATAAATGAAAGTCCTTTTTGGAGTAAAGAAATAACCTCAAGGGGCAATACTTCGTTAGTCAAGTTACAAACATTTATGCCATAACTCAGTCCCTTTTGCGATTCTTGCCCCTCGCCTTGCTCCGAGTCTGGACTTTCCCTGACCACCTTGGCATTTTTTTGTTTCCATTTTTGTCCATTAAACAAGGACTGGCTTTATCATTGGTAGTAACAATCTAAGCATAAGATGTATTACCATGACCATTACCAGTTGAATTATTCACTGGTGTAATATCATTGTTAACATTGTCTTTCATTAAACCTTGTACATCTTGCACACAAGTGTCGCTATTTGTGTTTGAGGACATTTAAATTTCCTAATTGTGTAAGTTTCGGTGACAGTTTATATACACAATTAGTAGAATTGTTTAATAATACAGGCTTGGCATTTATGAATGCATTGATACAGCACTATAAGTCAGAGTTAGCTAATTTAAAAGAAAAAACTGAAAGCTTAGACGCCAAGATTAGAGCGTCAGAGGCTTTCAACACGTTGACAACTTTGTATTTTGGTGTAAATGCCAAGCTGGAGAGGCATAGAGCTTCTATAGTGGAAAGAAAGCAAAGAAAACTTAAAAGAGATTTGATGGCCTACAAATCAAATACAGCATATCCCTTGAAACACAAAAAGGGGATTAACAAGGGTGACTTTTTAGTGCCTGAAGCTTCTACTTCAAATAATAACAATGGTCAGCGAAACAGCGACACTTGTGTGCAAGATGTACAAGGTTTAATGAAAGACAATGTTAACAATGATATTACACCAGTGAATAATTCAACTGGTAATGGTCATGGTAATACATCTTATGCTTAGATTGTTACTACCAATGATAAAGCCAGTCCTTTTTTAATGGACAAAAATGGAAACAAAAAAATGCCAAGGTGGTCAGGGGAAGTCCAGACTCGGAGCAAGGGGAGGGGCAAGAATTGCAAAAGGGACTGAGTTATAGCATAAATGTTTGTAACTTGACTAATGAAGTATTGCCCCTTGAGGTTATTTCTTTACTCCAAAAAGGACTTTCATTTATTCCATCTAACAGAGTTAATATTTCCAGATTAATTGTAGACTTTAAATTGTATTTGAGAAAACTGAATTTAAAGTTTATTTTCGATGGTTTGAACAATGTAGAGGTGAATGATTTTGGGTGTAGTAAAAAAAGTACATTTAACCCTTTACTTAACTCTACTTTAAGTGTGTATGGCAAAATATGTGAACAAGAATTTAGAAAAATTAGATCATACGACAATGTAACATCCAAACTAACTGCTTCTGAAGTGAAAGCATTAGAATTTTTAGTTAACAACAGAGATTTGCGAATAATGAAATCCGATAAGGGTGGTACAATTGTCATTATGAAATCTGAGGATTATATTTTTGCAATGAACGCACTTCTTGAAGATGAGACTAGTTACAGGGTACTTACCGAGGACTATATTACTAAGAGTTTTATGAGGTTAGATACAATTTTATTTGACCTATTTAGTCAAGGTAACATCAATTATTCTGTTTATGAATTTTTGTTTACTGAATACCCTAAATTGGCCACTATATTTGGTATTCCAAAACTGCACAAATTTGCTACTGTGTTACCCTTTAGACCTATAGTGGTAGCTGTTTTTTCTAAAACAGAATCTATTTCTATATGGCTGGATAATATTCTAAATCCTGTAGTACAGGAAACTAAGTCGTATTTAACAGACTCTTGGCATTTGTTGGAATTGTTAAGTCAATTTAACATTCAAGGTATGTCTTTTCATTTTGCATCATTAGATGTTGTATCTTTATATACTTGTATTAATCAATCTACAGGTGTTGAATTTCTGAGAGAGTATTTAAGTTCTCAGACAGATTTGGACAACACCTTGGTTAGTACAGTATGTACTTTGATGGATTTAGTGTTAGAAAATATTTTTTTTCTGTTTGAAGGTACACATTATAAGCAAACTACAGGCATTGCCATGGGGTCTAGGGTTGCACCTAGTTTTGCTAATTTGGTTATGGCCATGTGGGAGATTAAGTTTTTACACTCACATCCATTTTCAAAACACCTATTATTTTACAAGAGATACATAGATGATTTATTCATTTTATGGGACAATGACATTAGTTCCTTTGAAGCATTTGTAGACCATTTGAATCATTCCACAGATTTTTTTAAATTTACGACAGGACATTTTGGAGATTCGATAGATTTTTTGGATATACATCTAAGTTTAAGTGATGATGGCACATGCTTTGAAAGTAACATCTTCAGGAAATCTAGTTTCACCAATCAATATTTACACTATGATAGTTTGCATCCACATTTTATGAAGCGAGGAGTAGTGAAGGGACAATTTATTAGATTAAGTCGGTTAACAAGTAAGGATGAGACTTTTTTGAAAGAAGCTTACAATTTAAGTGTCTTTTTTATAGATAGAGGTTACAACGAAGTATGGCTCAATAACATTCTCAAAGAAGTAAATTTTCTAAGGGAAAATAAAGCTAGTCCTATATTACATCAAGTTCCTGACTTAAGTTTGCATTGTAAATCTAACAAAGGAATAGTAATTTTTAATTTAGCCTTTCCAATTCCTATTACTAATGAGATGGCAATTACTAAAAATATTATTGCTGGTAAATGGAAAGTCATTTTAGGTAACAATGATTTAAGCGCTGTTATTGGAAGGACTCCTGTGTTTACATATAAAAAGACTGTCAACTTGAAAATGTTGTTAGAAAACTATAATTTGGGTGTTACTGAATGTGACAATAGTTCAGTGTACGGTACATTTCCATGTAAATGCTGTAAACAGTGTAGATATATTTCAGGTAGTAGTACAGTTTTCTTTAAACATCTTAAGCGATTTTTTCACATAAAAGGGCATTATACTTGTAAGACAAAAAATGTTGTCTATGTTGCCTTATGTAATTCATGTGAACAATTTTATATAGGAAAAACCATTACGATGTTAAATAAAAGAATTTACGAACATACATTAGCCATCAAAAACAAAGATTTGTCGAATGCTTTAGCAACACATGCTACAGTTTGTCCTGATTTCAAGAAATTCACATTTTCTGTGTTGGAAAAAGTCAGTGATGATTTGTTTTCTGGAAACTATAAAATCAAGTTAGAGTGTAAAGAAATCCTATGGCAGATTATGCTTAATGCAGATGAGTTCCCTGGTTTGAACGATGCTATCAATATAAAATGTTTTTTACAGGCACAAAGATTATAAATGTTATAAATTTATAAATTTATACATTTTTAATTGTTTTAGATACACATTTTATGGATATTTTTAGGTGAGGTAGTATTTCACTATTAACTTTAAATAAGATAGACTGTATAAATAATTGTTTGATTGGTTATTGAAGTTACATATGACTATATGGGACAGTATTTAAACACTGGTAAAAGTGATACGTTATTTTCTGATGAAGTTCATGTTAATTAAAAGTGGACGAAACGTGTAAGTTTTGACTGTGTTTGATTTTCCCGAGTCATTTCAGGTTTTATATATATATATATATATATATATATATATATATATATATATATATATATATATGTGTATATATATATATATATATATATATATATATAAAATACATGCACCAATAAAAACTTTGCCTTCATCTACAAGCAAATACACCACATAGGTTGTATAAATCAGAGAAGGTAAGATAAGTTCCAGCAGAAGAAAGGGGGATGGCGGGTGGGTAACCTGGACTGCAACAGTGAATACACTCGAACATCTACATTTATGGTAAGTGTACACAACTGTACTATGTTCTTCATGTTTCACTGTTGCAATCATTACAATTGGGTTGAATCCCAAAGCTAAGGTTGGGAGGCTAAAGCTAAATAGCATTAGGAGCGGCTATTAGGCCCTGCAGAACTGCAGTGGCAAAGCCTGCCATGGATTTAGAGTAGAGTGGCAGGTGACAGTGCTTTGTAAAGGTGTGCACTGAACTCCAAGTAGCAGCCTCTAAAATATCCTTGGTTGGTACTCCCCTGAGAAAGGCTGCTGAAGTGGCTGTAGCTCTGGTTGAATGTGGCCTAATGCCCTTAGGCACTGGCTTGCTACAGTGAAAATAGCAGAAATTAATGCAGTGGCCTATCCACTTTGAAATAGTCTGCTTTGAGATAGCCTTTCCTTGTGATCCTGCAGCATATGCCACTAGTAATTGCTCTGTCTTCCTGAAAACTTTGGTCCTGTCCAAGTAGAATCTAAGCTGTATGTGTACGTCCAAAGAATGCAGAATTCTCTCCCCCTTGTTCTGTGGATTTGCATAAAAAGTTGGCAGATGAATAGTTTGGTTAAGAGCCACACTGGACACCACCTTAGGCATAAATGTTGGGTTTGTCCTCAGAGAAACCCTGTCTGGATAAAACATGATAAAAGGTTCCACAGCCACGAGTGCCTGTAGCTATGAAACTTGTCTTGCAGAAGTTATTGCTTGGAGCAGAGCTGTTTTCCAAGATGAAAACTTTATATCAGCAGTAGCAGCTGGCTTAAAAGGAGGCAGGGTGAGTTTTTCCAAGACATAGTTGAGGTCCCATGCAGGTATTGGTGTTCTCCTTGGAGGCCTTAAATTTATGGCTCCTCTGAGGTACTGCTTTAATAAAGGATGAGAACAGATTGGTGGCTCGGTATTGTAATGAGCAGAAATGGCAGAGGCATGAATTTTAATTGATGAAAAAGATAGGCCTTTATTCAGCATCTCAGTTAAGTATTGCAAAATCTGAGGAATACTTGGTACAGCTGGATCAGTTCCTTGTACCTGGTTCCAAGCACAGAATCTCTTCCATTTTCCAGCATAAGATTTTCTAGTACTAGGCCTTCTGGCTTCCAAAATGACATCCATCACAGCTTTACTGGGAGGTGTGTTTTGTATGATTACATTATCCACCAAGCTGCCAGGTTTAAAGTCCTGAGTTGGCTGTGCAGGATCTGATTGTTTTGCTGGGACAGTAGATGTGGTATTTGAGGTAAGGTCCAAGCTGGGCATTGAGACAAGTTCCTTAAGATTGGATACCAGTATTAGCCAGGCATATACTGATAGGTTTTTCTAGCTGAAAGATAGGGCGTCCACTTTCCATGCTTGTCTGTGATAGGTCCTTGTGCAGAATCTTTTTAGTTGGTAGTTGTGAGGGGAGGCAAATAGATCTATGTCTGGGCATCCCCATTTCCTTGTTATCATGCTGAAGACTTGTGGATCCAGGTGCCACTCATGGGGATCCATGAGGTTTCTGCTTAGTTCGTCTGCCAGGGTATTTTCCTTTCCTGGCAGGAATTGTGCCTGCAGATGTACTTGGTAAGTCAATGCTGCATGCCACAAAGGCATGGCTAGTCTGCAAAGGGGGTAAGAATGTGTGCCCCCCTGCTTGTTTATATACCACATGACCATGGTGTTGTCTGTCTTTATCAGTAGTTGTCCCGAATGAAGTAGGTCCTTGAAGGCTGTCAGGGCATTTTGAACAGCTAGCATCTTTTTTTGATTGATATGTAGATGCATTTGGTTTGAGGACCATGTGTCCTGAATGCATCTTCCTGCCATGTAGGCCCCCCAGGTATAATCTGATGCATCCGTTGTTAGTGTCTGCCTGACTGGGGGTAATGTGAATGGCTGTCCCTTGTTCTGGTGACAAGCCTTAGCCCACCATCGAAACTCCTGTTGCAGGCAGGGAATGAGAGTAATCATTGTTTCCAGGCTGTGTTGAGTCCAAACACTTTTTAGGTACCATTAAAGTATCCTCATATGCAGTCTTGCATATGGAATTAGTAGGACACAGGATGCCATGAAGCCCAAAGCCTGCAGAAATTTTCTTGCAGATAACTGGGCCTTTTTTGCCAACATTTTGTAAAAGGTATTAGGTTGCCTTTGTTTGTCTGGCGTGAGCTATGCCATCTGGGCAGTTGTATTTAAGCTTGCACCCAGGAATATTATCTCTTGCGAGGGTACAAGTTTTGATTTCTACCCTAGGCATTTAAGAAATCTTTTCACAAACGCCAGATGCTGTAGAAGAATGTCTTTGTTCTCTGCTTGAATTACACAGTCGTCCAAGTAAGGATATATTTGTATTCCTCTTTGTCTGCAGAAAGCAATTACTGGTGCCAGGCACTTTGTAAAGACCCCGGGCACAGTAGATAAGCCAAAGGGCAGTGCAGAGAATTGGTAATGCATTGAGCCAGCCTTGAATCTGAGGTATCTTCTGCATGATTGTCTGATTGGGACATCCAGGTATGCCTCTTTTAGGTCTAAAGTCATGAGCCCAGCATTCTTGCACAGCATGGGCAGAAGCTGCTGCAAAGTCAACATTTTGAATTTTGGTAAATCCAGGAATGTGTTCACAATAGATAAGTCGAGTATTGGTCTCCAGGCTTTGTCCTTTCTGGGTACCAAGAACAGTCTTGAGTAAAATCCTTGTCCCTGCTCTTGCTTTGGTACTTGTTGAATGGCCCCCATGTCCATGAGGGATGAGACTTGTTTTTGTGCCTCTGCCCATTGATTTTTTGGCAGATCGGGCCAGCCGTTTGCCTTTGGCAGGGTATGGAAATGGAACTTGTACCCTTGTGACACTATATTTAGAACCCACTTGTCCTGGGTTATAATGTGTCAATTTTGAGAAAAAAAGTGCTAATTTTCCCCCTAATGGTGCTGCCAGGAGATAAGTGCTTGGTGCAGGCAGGGGGAAGTCATTGGGACTGTTTCCTGTATGATTGTGATTTGTCTTCTCCAACTTTGGAGGTAGAAGCACCCCATTGTTTTGACCTGTATGAACCTTGCGCCTGGGATCTGCCTCTAGGGCATCTGGTGCTGCCCCTTTGAGGTCTGTCTGACACAGGAAAGGACCAGTTCTTTGTAGGCCAGTGTCTACTAAACCTAGGTGGCTGTACTTGTAAAAAATCTTTGATAGTTTGCATAGATTTAGCTTTATCCTCCATTTTCTTTAACACCTCTTCTGCCTTAACACCAAATAAAGTATCATGCTGTAAAGGTGCATCTAATAATTTAACTTTGACATTATCAGGCGGATTTTGTTCCTTTAACCAAGCATGCCTCCTAATTACAGTACCATAAATGGGGACCTGCAGGAGGCCTCCAAAGAATCAAAACCACATTGCAAAGTATGCTTTCCAACTTGTTCAGCTGCATGCAATAAATCCTGCATTTCCTTGTTTTCTGCACATTCAGAGATTAACAACATTTTCTGTTTAAGCAATGTCATGACATGTTGCTGATATTTAAGCATATGAAACTGACAGTTTAAGGTCCTTATAGCCAAGGTAGCAGATGTGTAAACCTTTTTTCCCCATCTCTCCAGTGCCCTAGAATCTCTGTCAGAGGGGGTAGGGTTTTTTGCAGCGGAAGCCTTAACTCCTTTGGGACCCTGTGAAATAGTTTCTGGGTCTGCAGCAGGGTTTTTAAAGAGGAATTTATGAGAGTCAGGGACCCTGTAATATCTGTCAGGCTTATCAGGAGCTGGAGGTAAGGAGTCAGAGGTAAGTCTAGACTCCAAAAACACAATCTACAATGTCTAACACAGGTGGAATGGCTAGAGGCCTGTGATGAGGAATTAAAAGGAAGTCCCAGAGCCTCTTTTTAGATTCTGAAAAATCTTGGCTCTACCAGTGGAAATGCTCCCTCATGGTATGCAAGGTTTCCCTAAAAGAATAGTCCTGTGAAGGAGAAGCTGAAGGTATAGATTCTTCAGCATCAGAACCTCATAGGGGGGAAGTGAATATTCCTGATCAGAAGAGGAATCAGAAGAAATAGAAACCTGATCTGAAGATTCATAGTCAGTCTCTTGCCTAGGCCTCTTATCAGGAGGGGGATGGGAACCCCTGATCATGGTAATCAAGTCTTCGGCCATTTTGAGCATCTGTTTTTTGGGCATAGAGGCCTATCCATGTGGCTCTAGAGTTTGTTTCTTTTCTTTAGAAGGTGCTTTAGTCTTTGCCTTTGAAGCTGAAGTCAATTTAATGTAAAGATGTTTAGGTCTGACTACACCCTCAGAAGCAGGTGCCAGCTCAGCGGCTCCAGACCCATCTGAGGGAATAGTATCCGAGGCTCCAATACCTTGAGTTTGCAGCGGCATTGCCAACTCCATGTGGGAGTCAGTAGCGGCCTGCGACTCTAAAGTAGTGGGTGTCAGGGGCTGCGAAAGTGCCTTACTGAGAACCGGTGGGCCGGCGACTGGCTTAGGAGAAGCTTCGTGGTCGGTTTTGGGCCTCGGTTGTTTCTCTGTCTCCTTTTCTTTGCATTTTTTGTGAACTCCGGTAGTCGGTTGGCTATCCAATGGCATTTCTGGATAATTAAACTGGTGTCCAAAATAGTTTAAAGCAAAATCATACCGACGCTTAATAGTGCGTTGGTTAAATCTAGCACAAAACCGACAACCAGAAATGTTGTTATCATGGCCTAGGCAAGGAATACAGTAAGAATGAAAGTCCTTATGAGGTATTTGCTTTCCACAAGAAATACAATTATTTACTTTTTCTGACATCGGTCTGGAGCAAGAAAAAGGTTTCCCCAATGGGGTACTTAGCTTTATTGAAGACTTTGGATCTGAAATTCGAACACGAAAATCTCAGGAGTTGGCTGACCGGCACTTGCGAACTGCTTCTGCTTCGGGAACCGCGCGGCAAGAAAGACTAAAGAAAATGGCGACGGCTGCTTCTTTTATACCCCTGATGACCTGATGTCAGGGAAGGGGCGACAGCAGCCGATGCAGGACCCAAGACTTTGGAATTCAGGCCGACTGAGGGCAACCTGCCAGCAGGATTACCCAAATGTAATAACTGCAACAGTGAAACATGAAGAACATCAAATATTCTCCCTGTGGACACCAAGGGTGACTCTAACAACCACTTGATCTGAACTCAACAAACAATGGTCAGACGAACTAGAAACTCCACAGGATCTGTTAAGTACAATCACTGTACCACCAGAGACCAGTGCAATGCCCTCATATGACACCTGGCCAAGGGGACCAAACAAATGGCAGCCGCCATGTGATGCAAGAGCCTAAGAATAAGGGGGGGAGGTTCTGTAAGAAACAAGGAATCTGCCACATGGCGTAGGTTCAATATTCTGGACTCTGGTAGTTTTGTGATCTGGGATATTGTGCTCAAATGGCAACATATAAACTCCATGGACTGAATTTGACTGACACTGGACTTTTGCTAGTTAACTGTGATCCCTAAGGAACTGCACAGCTAAAGTAAGGTGTTCCTTGCCCTGACAAGGGGTGGTCTTGTGGAAGCAGTTAGGAGACACTCATCCAGATAAGGAAGGATCCAGAACCCCTGCAACCTTAGCCAGGATGCTAACTACTGCCATACACTTTGTGAACACGGGGGGGGGGGGGGCAGTAGTGAGACCAAATGGCAGTGGTCTGAACTGGTATTGATTGAATCCCAGAAAGAAGCGCAAAAATATCCTGGACTACCTTGCAATCGTTATATGATGGTAGGCATTCTTGAGATCGAATGAGCACAACCAGTCATCCTTTCTCAACAGAGTTAAAATGGACTGCACCGTGACCATCTGGAATTTGATCTGTTTCACAAACTGATTCAACTCACTCAAATCCAGGACAGACCTGACGTTGTTGTTCTTCTCTAGAACTACAATGAACTGTAAGTTGACCCTGGATCTTTGATGGTCCAGTGGGACCTCTAGGATAACTGGACATGCCAGAAGCTTCCAAATATCAATGGCTGCAGTTCTTCTCTGATGGGGTGGTATGTCTAGAAATCATTTGGGAGTTATACTGGGGACTTGAAAATATGGAACTGAATAGCATCTGGATATAACTCTAAACAACCATGCTTCCCAGGTTATGGCCTCCCAATTTTTCGGGTTTAGAACCAATCAACCCTTGACTGCCTCCAAAGCAGGAGAGTCAGGCAACACTTCAGGGTCACTGAAATGGCCTCCCAGAAAACCCATCACAAAAGCCCTGGTTTTGGAGACAACCCCTGTTGCAAGGGCAGTGTCTGTTGTGGTTGCCTCCCCTGCCTAAGGGCCCTCACAAAGAGCATCTAAAAAGGGCTGCTGTGATTTCCTAAAAAAGGGATGCCCCCCCCTTATGGTAAGTGATGTAATTGCCAAGCTATTAAATTAACACTTTGGCAAAAAATTATATCATTAGTGTTTTTGCCAAACTTAATTTAACAGTTTGGTAATTTCATCACTGATTTACAATTACTTTCCTATGTTAATACAGCAGTATTAGACCTGGAACCAGGAATGACATAACTGCTCTCTACCCTCCTATGAATATTAATGTTGTAAACCTGGCTTACTACATTCAGTCTTCCATTTTCGGAAACAATATTTAAAAACTTAATATTTATTTAAAGGCTTCAAAATGTACTTTTCACCCAAAAAAGTGTTCGCAGGCATAAAGATACGTGCAAACACTTTTTTTGTTTGAAAAGAAAAGCACATTTCTCACCTTTAAAAATGATCTTCAAAGCCCAAGGGAATACACAGAGAAAAAAGTGCACCCCATATCCAAGTGGTAACCCTTAATGAAGAAAAAGTTCCCCTGTGGCTCAATTATAGAATCCTCTATGTCAATCTAAGAAAACTGAGAGATCTGTAAAACTCTATGCCTTAGGATATGCCACAATGCTGTGATGCTACATTACAAAAACTCTTTTTTTATTACCTTGTTTTGTTCCTGAAATTCCAGATGAGTCTCCTGTAATATAACAACATCTAGCTTTAACGTTCATGGGTAAGTTAGTACTATGTTTGCCTTCACTGGGATATTCAGCTGATTAACATTCCAGGAAATAAATTTTAGGGAATGATATGACTGCGATTATCCCTACAACTCACATGCTAGTTTATGTATTAAGGCTGGTCTGCCTCCCCCTAAGTGAATGGCTGAAGGACTTCTCAACCTAGGAGAAAGGCATTACGTACTAACAGAAGGGAAACACCATGGCATACTGGCAGCCCTTTCTTTGACCCAAAACTCTCCAAATATAACAAACTGAACCCTGACCCCATCACTATACTCTTACTTGCACAAAAAAAGATTGTTAGTGTCAAATTACTAAAATAACAAAACTGAACCTTGTTTTAAATGTATATAAAAAGTACACTGAGAAATTAAAAATTATTTCAGATTACAATGCTCCAGATGAGACCACCAAGGGACAGGCAAACTACTGCCTGTACTGTAATGCTCTGAGAACGCTGTCAGGTACATCTTGCCACTGTATGGTTGCTCACAGTTATTCTGTCAAGACCCTTTTATCACTGATAAATTACCA
The DNA here is from genome assembly GCF_019279795.1 of Protopterus annectens. Lineage (NCBI taxonomy): Eukaryota > Metazoa > Chordata > Ceratodontiformes > Protopteridae > Protopterus > Protopterus annectens. Next base: position 1,602,441,634 of record NC_056726.1, on the reverse strand, counting down.
GATTTTATCAAACAAAGACGTAAGAAGTTTAAATGTACACCAATTACTTATATCACAAATATGTCTAATTTGTCAAATATTTGAATGATAATGAGGGGTATCACGATCATCCAAAAAAACTTTATGTACTCACCAGAACGATACATCTGTATTTTTAAGTAATCACCATAACGATACATCTGTGTTTTTATGTACTCGTAACAATACATCTATGTTTTTATGTACTCATCACAATGATACATCTGTGTTTTTTGTTTCCATCCTTCCTCAGTGTTTGTGTCTAAACCAAGTCAGATCCAACTTCAGCCATTTTCAGCCTTTTGGATCTGGTACTTAGACTCCTCCTCTTACCCATAATCCTTAGTCTTGACTGAAATATCTCAGATCTAGTTTGTCCCGAGGAAAAAAATGTACGTATACTGAGTTTAAGCTAGAGGTAAGGGAAAAAGAAAGACAGCTGAAAAGGCAACCGAAAAAAAAAATAGGTCTCGATAAGGAAGCTGTAGGAACCAAGGCTAAGTCAGCCAGAGAAGTCCAGAAAAGTACACGTGTGTACACTTACCATAAATATAGATGTTCGAGTGTATTCACTGTTGCAGTCATCACATTTGGGTTATCTGCTTGCAGTAGCCCTCAATGGGCCTGATTATCAAAGTCTTGGGTCCTGCGTCGGTTGCTGTCTCATCTTCCGTGACGTCAGGTAGTCAGGGGTATAAAGCATGCAGCCGACGCTATTACATCAGTTTTTCTTGCTCCAGATGTCAAAGCAAATACACCAAACAGCTTTTAAGCATAGTAAAGGAGCGTAGAGGTATAGCAAAAAGAAGTTAGGGGGCTGGAGGGAGGGTAACCAGGACTGCAACAGTGAATACACTCAAACATCTACATTTATGGTAAGTGTACACAACTGTACTATGTTCTTCATGTTTCACTGTTGCAGTCATCACATTTGGGTAGATTCCCAAAGCTAAGGATGGGAGGAGGAATTTAGATAGCATTAGGACCAGCTATAAGGCCCTGCACGACTGCAGTGGCAAAGCCAGTTCTGGACTTAGAGAAAATTGGCAAATGGTAATGCTTGGTGAAGGTATGTACAGAACTCCAGGTAGCAGCTTCTAGGATGTCTCTGGTAGGGACACTCCTGAGAAAGGCTGTAGAGGTAAGATGCAGCCCTGGTTGAATGGGGTCTAATCCCCTGTGGGATAGGTTTTCCATGGTGCTTATAGCAGAAATGAATGCAATGGCCCATCCATTAAGAAACAGTTTGCTTTGAAATAGCCTTTCCCTCTGCCCCTGCAGCAAATGCCACCAGCAGTTGTTCAGATTTCCTTTGAGGTTTAGTCTTGTTCAAGTAAAATCTAAGTTGTCTGTGCACATCTAAGGAGTGCAGTTCCCGTTCCCCTTTGTTCTGTGGATTAGAAAAGAAGGTTGGCAAATTAATGGATTGATTAAGAGCCATAATGGATACCACCTTGGGCATGAAGGAGGAACTGTTCCTGAGGGATACCCTGTCCGCATGAAAGATAATGAAAGGCTCCACTGCCATAAGGGCCTGTAATTCAGATACCCTTCTTGCTGTAGTGATTGCTAAAAGGAAAGCTGCTTTCCAAGAAAGGAATTTTAACTCTGCACTTGCAGCTGGCTCAAAAGGTGGCAGAGTGAGTTTTTCCGATACAAAGTTAAGTTCCCAGGCTGGAGTGAGGCTCTTCTGGGTGGTCTTAAGCTTTTGGCCTCTCTGAGAAACTGCTTGAGCAGTGGTGAGAAAAGAGGGGTGGTTCTGTGTTGTAATGAACTGAAATGGCTGAGGCGTGAATTTTGATGGAGGAAAAGGAAAGGCCCTTGTGAAGCATCTCAGTTAAGTATTGAAGAATCTGAGGTAAACTGGGCGCTGCTGTGGGCATCCCTTGAGTTTGGTTCCAGGCACAGAATATTTTCCATTTTTCAGCATAAGATTTTCTAGTACTAGGCCTCCTTGCCTCCAAAATGACATTCAACACTTGTTTACTGAGGGATGGTAACGGAGACATTAGGTAATTAGCCAGGCTGCCAGGTTCAGGGTTTGAAGCTGGGGGTGCAGAATCTGTTTCTCCTGCTGTGACAGCAGGGTAGGGGTCTGAAGCAGGTGCCATGTGGCTAACTGTGACACACTGCGGAAGAGGGGGTACAAGTGTTGGCGTGGCCAGTCTGGTGCAATCAGTATCATCCTTGCTTTGTCCTGTTTGATCTTTAGTAGTACTTTGGAGAGGAGAGGCAGAGGAGAAAAGGCATAAACTGATAGATTTTTCCAGCTGAAGGACAGAGCATCCACTTTCCAAGCTTGTTTGTGGGGAGTCCTTGTGCAGAATTTGTCCAATTGGTAGTTCTGGGGGGAGGCAAACAGGTCTATATCTGGGCTCCCCGATTTGTTTATCAACATGTTGAAAGTCTTTGGTTCCAGTTTCCACTCGTGGGTCCATGTGATTTCTGCTTAGTTCATCTGCCAGTGTATTTAGTTTTCCTGGCAGGAATTGAGCCTGTAGATGCACTTGGTAGCTCAAGGTTGTGTTCCACAGAGCCATGGCTAGTCTGCAGAGGGGGTAGGAATGGGTACCCCCCTGCTTGTTTATGTACCACATAACAGTGGTGTTGTCTGTCTTTACCATTAATTGTCCTGGAAGAATGTGGTCCTTGAAGGCTGTCACAACATTCTGTACAGCTAACATTTCTTTTTGATTGATATGCAGGTGCATTTGACTTGGGTTCCATTTGCCCTGAATACACTTCCCTGCCAAGTGAGCCCTCCATGCATAGTCTGATGCGTCTGTTGTTAGGGTTTGGGCGGCAGGGGGTAGAGTGAATCGTAGTCCCTTGTTTTGGTGGCAGGCCTCTGCCCACCAAAGGAACTCTAACTGTAGGCAAGGTATGATAGGAATCATTGCTTCTAGATCCTGAGAATGTTGACACCATAGGCTTTTTAGATACCATTGTAGTTTCCTCATATGCAGTCTTGCATATGGAATTAGCAGAATGCACAAGGCCATGAACCCCAAGGCTTGCAGTATTTGCCTTGCAGATAGCAGGGTTTTTGTGGCCAATAGTATGAAGTAAGTTGTCAAATGAATTTGTTTCTCTGGAGTGAGGAAAGCCATCTAGGAAGTTGTGTTCAAGCTTGCTCCCAGGAATATAATTTGTTGACAGGGTACCAGATGTGATTTATTTTTGTTTATGGTGTACCCCAGACAAGTTAGCACCTTTTGTACAAATGCCAGATGATTCAAAAATATGTCCTGGCTTTCTGCCTGAATTAGACAATCGTCCAGGTATGGGTATATTTGAATATTTCTTTGCCTGCAAAATGCAATGACTGCAGCTAGGCACTTTGTGAATACCTTGGGCGCAGTAGATAAGCCAAAGGGCAGTGCAGAGAACTGATAGTGCATGAAGCCTGCTTTGAAGCGTAGGTATCTTCTGCAAGATTCCCTGATTGGATGTGCAGGTAGGCTTCCTTTAAATCCAGTGTTGCCAACCAGGCATCTTTGCCTATCATGGGAAGCAACTGGTGAAGAGTTAGCATCTTGAATTCTGGAATCACCAAAAAGGTGTTTAGGATAGAAAAGTCCAGGACAGGATGCCATGAGTTGTCTTTTCTGGGTACCAGGAAAAGTCTTGAGTAGAAACCTTGTCCCTTTTGCTCTTCTGGTACAGTCTGAATAGCCTTTAATCTTAAGAGAGAGAGTACTTGCTTTTTTGCCTTTGCCCACTGATTTGGGGGTAGATCTGGCCAACCGTTTGGGGTTGGTAATGTGTGGAAGTGAAATCTGTATCCTTGGGAAACTATATTTAAAACCCATTTGTCCTGGGTAATGAGTTCCCAGTGTTTTGCTTGCAGAGCAATCTTTCCCCCTAAAGGAGCAGTCAGTTGAGAAGTGCTTGGAAGTTTTTAAGTTAAGTTATTGAGACAGCTTACCATACGGGGGAGTCTTACTAGTCCCTGATTTGGAAGTGTCAGCCCCCCACTGCTTAGTCCTGTGCGTACCCTGGGACTGAAGCCTGGTTGTTCTGCTGGTTTTGGGTTTGAACTAAGAAGGTCTGGAAGAGGCAGGAAAGGACCAATTTTTTGAGGGCCAATGCCTACTAAATCTTGGAGGCTGCACCTGTAAGAAATCTTTAACAGTTTGCATAGATTTAGCTTTTTCCTCCATCTTTTTAAGAATGTCCTCTGCTTTGTTGCCAAGCAGGTGGTCCTGATTTAAGGGAGCATCCAGCATATTAGTTTTAACATGATCTGGCAAAGATTGCTCCTTAAGCCAAGCATGCCTTCTAATTACAGACCCGGTGACAGCAGCCCTGCAAGATGCCTCTAGTGAGTCAAAACCACATTGCAAAGTATGTTTTCCAACCTGTTCAGCAGAATGCATTAAATCCTGTAAATCCTTATTTTCAGCATAATCAGGAATCACCATAATTTTCTGTTTAAGCAATCCAATAATATGCTGCTAATACTTTAACATATGAAACTGGCAATTTAAGGCCCTGATAGCCAAGGTTGCAGAGGTGTATACCTTCTTACCCCATCTATCCAGGGCCCTGGAATCTCTGTCAGAGGGGATAGGATTTTTGGCAGTAGTAGCCTTAATGCCCTTGGGTCCCTGTGAAATGGTTTCAGGATCCACAGTAGGATTTTTAAAAAGGAACTTGTGAGAATCAGGAACCCTGTAATATCTATCAGGTTTTCTGGGAGCGGGAGGTAAAGAGTCATGGGCCAAACTAGATTCCGAAAAGGCATCGTCAACAATGTCCAGCACAGGAGGGATAGCTAAAGGCCTGTGTTGGGGCAAGAGTAAGAAATCTCTAAGCCTCTTTTTAGAATCAGAGTAATCCTGGCTTTCACAGTGAAAATGCTCCCTAAGTGTATGCAAGGTTTCACCAAAAGAAAAATCATCTGGGGGAGAAGCAGAGGGAATAGAGTCCTCTGCATCAGAATCCTCATAGGTAGATACGGGTAAATCCTGGTCATCAGAGGAGACAGAAATTTCAGAATCCTGGTCAGAAGTATCATAAGCAAATTCAGTCCTAGGTCTCTTAGAGGAGGAAGGCTGGCTTCCCCCTGATTAAAGTAATAAGGTCTTCAGCCATTCTTATCATTTGTTTTTTAGGCATAGAGGCCTGACCACGCGGTCTGGGCATCAGTTTCCTAGGCATGGTTTGAGTTTTAGGCCTTGAAGAAGAAGATGGCGTTGATTTAATATGCAAGCCAGTAGGCCTGAATACACCCTCAGAAGCTGGTGCCTACACAGCGGCTCCGGATCCATCCAAGGTAGAGACATCCGCAGGTTCCACAGTTGAACCATCTCGCAGCATATTGGACTCCGAATGGGTCTCAGTAGAGGCCTGCGAATCTGAAGTAGCGGGTATCAGGGGCTGCGAAAGCACCTCACTGAGTACCAGCGAACTGGTGACTAAGATTAGGAGAAGCGTCGTCGGCAACTTTGGACATAGGAGGCCTGTCTCTGTCTTTATCTTTGCATTTGTTCGGAATGTCGGTAGTCGGGTGGCTTACTGAAGACATATCTGGATAATTGAACTGAGTACCAAAATATTTAGAAGCAAAAATATACCGATGATGAATAGTTTGTGGTTTAAATAAGGCACAAATCCGACAGCGAGGTACGTCATGGTCAGGGCCTAGGCAAGGAATACAGTACGAATGAAATTCTTTATGAGGTATTTGCTTTCCACAAGAAATACAATTATTGACTTTTACTGACATTGGTTTAGAGCAAGAAAAAGTTTCCCCAATGGGGTACTTAGCTTTAGTTGAAGACTTCGGTTCTGAAAGTTGAAAACGAAAATTTCAGTAGTCAGCCGACCGGCACTTGCGAACTGCGTCTACTTCAGGCACTGCACGGCAAGAAAGACTGATGTAATGGCATTGGCTGCCTGCTTTATACCCCTGACTACCTGACGTCACAGAAGATGAGACAGCAAGTGACCCAGGACCCAAGACTTTGATAATCTGGCCAACTGAGGGCTACTGCAAGCAGATAACCCAAATGTGATGACTGCAACAGTGAAACACGAAGAACATCTACAATGTCAAATGCTATAAAGTGCAAGGAAGGGTGATGGTGAGTGGGGAGTTGAAGAATGATGGAAATAGGCAACAGAGATCGATTGTTATGGTGAGTACATGACTTTTGTATCTGATGTTGTCTTTTCTGCCCATTCTTCAATGTATGGGACAGAGTCCCCAGCTACTGTAACACTTGGGTGGTATTATGGAAGGATATTCCAGAGCACAGCTGAACCAAAAGAGGCTCTTGATCTAGACTGTATGTCAGTTTTATAATGTGAAGTAAAGGTATGAACCTTAGACCAGATGACACAGCTTGCACAGATGTCATCATGAGGTACTCTGGAAAAGAATGCCGTTGAGGCCATGACTGATTTAGTAGAATGGGCTTCTGGGGGAACAGGCAGATATAGCCCCATCTGCTGGTAAACATAAGAAATGCACTCAAACAACCACTGGGAGAGTTTAAGCTTGGACACTCCTTTTCCCATTTTGACAGGGGAGTAAGAGAGAAATAACTGATTAGTTTTCCTGAAAGCTCTGGTCTGGTGTAAAAAGAACCTTAATTGTTGGTGAACATCCAACAATGTAGTACTTGGCAAGTGTACAGTGTATTCATCTTTATTTGAAAATTATGGGAAAAACACAGAGAAATTTATGGACTGGATGACTGAGAATTTAGAAATCATCCATGGAAGAAAAGAAGGGTTCAGAGCAAAAAACTTGCTGCACTTGGTGTTGTTGGGAACTGCAAAGAGATCCCTGCAAGATTGGCCCCAATGGTTGAATATCTGCTCTGCGACAGCTGGACTGATCGAACACTCATGAGGAAGAAGGATTGACCTGCTCAATTTGTTCACTAGAACACTGGACTTGCCCAGAATATGCATGAATAAGTGACAAGAAGACATCACTCATTGCCACACTCTCATGGCCTCTCGACATAACGGGTAGGGTGTGATCCCTCCCTGTTTGTTGATGTACCAGATGACACTCATGTTGTCTGTCTGAACAGATATCACATCTATGGGAACAGTGTCCTGAAAGGCCTGCAACGCTAGGAGGACAACTCTCATCTCCAATATATTGATGTAAAATCTGGTCTCTGACTCTGAGCATGTGCCTTGGACTGTTTTTACCAAGTAATGCTCCCTCTAAGCTCAAGTGGGAAGTGTACAAGGTCACCATGGCTTGGGGAAGAGGAAGGTTGAAAGGACATCCCTGTGAAACACATGGTGACTCCAACCACTACTGGATATACATTTTGCAAATCTCCATTAAAGATACTTGAAAGAACATGGGTTGCTGTCTTATCGACCAGTGGACTGCAAGAGTCCACTGTAGAAAATCATGTAGTACTTGGCTAGGGGAACCAGGGTAATTGACCATGGCACGGATCCTAACAGATGGAGAATCATTCTTGCTAATGGTTTCTGAAAGGATAAAATGGTTAATGCTTGATGGAGAATGGATATGATTATTGTCTGAGAAAGCTTTGCAAGTTGAAATCTTGTTTCCTATGAACTTCCATGAATTCTAAAGACTGAGTTAGGCAAAGTCTGAACTTTGCAAGATTGACTGTAATGCCAAGGTCTGAACAGAGGTGGAGCAAGAAGTCCCTGGCCTGGATAAGTAGATCCTGGGTAGGGGCAGTAATGAGCCAGTTGTTTAAGTAAGGGAACACTCATAGCCTTTGCAGTTGGAGATGAGATGCAGCTACTGTCATACACTTGGTAAACACCTGGATGGCTGTAGTGAGACCACACAGTAGAGCTCTGAACTGAAAATGAATGCCTCCAAGTCAGAAACAAAGATACTTCCTGAAGCACCGGTCCATTTTTATGAGATAGTAGCATCCTGAAGATCTGTCATACACACTCAGTTGTTCTCTCTCAGAAAAGGGAGAACGGACTGTAGTGTGACCATCCAGAATTTAATTTTCCTTACAAAATTTAAGTAACTTAGATACAAAATTAGCCTGAGTTCCCTGTTTTCCTTTGGTACTAAAAAGAATAGTGAATAAATTCTGGATCCTGTTTGATTTGGTGGGACCTCTTAGATGACTTGATTGTTTATAAGCTTCTTTATTTCTGAAGCTGCCACTCCCATTCGAGAGGGTGGGACATTGGGAAGTCTTTTTGGAGAAGAAGGAGCAGTGTGAAAGGGGACAAAGTAGCTTCTGCTTATTATCTTCTGCATCACTTTGTCTTAAGTCATGGAGGTCCAGGTTTTGGGGTGCACGGATAGGTGCCCCTCAACTGCTTCCAGAGTGCAGCAGTTGGGTAACTGCTCAGGAGTGCTGATAAGGCTTCTCAGAGAAGGAAACTCTGAAGCCTTGATTCTGTGGACCACCTCAGCCCCTAGGGTGATGTCCATTAGAACAGTTCACCCGTTCACCACTGGTGGTTCTGTCTCGATTTATTAAGTAAAAATCTATTGTGATTTGCAGAACCAAATTTTATTGCATTGTTTTTGATTCTTATACAAGGTCCTTTGAGGAGTGAAAAATTTGATCCCTATGTCAGAAACAAATTTGCCCTCGTTTTTACATCTGTTCAGTGCAAAAGACTCCCTGTTTGGTAGGTGGACAGATGAACTTTCTTCTACTAGTTTTTTCTTGGGGATGGATACAGCTGTGCTTAGCCCTTCCAAGCTTGTGTGGAGATCAGGTCTATCATATCATCCATGGGTGGGACCACCCAAAATGTAGATGGGCTAGAGTTAAAAGCCTCGCTGAAGACTGACTCTTCTGGAGAAACTGTCTGGGAAGACCATCCCCCTATCTGTTTAAACAGTATAAGGATTTCTCCAGATGAACTTTCCTCAAGGGGAGATCTGGGGGAACCTTCTCCTTCATCAAAATCAGTGTCCATGGTAACAGATTCTTGAGGAGAATCTACATGCTTCCTTTTGCACATGTGCTTACTGCATACCTCCTCAGTGGGATACTCTGGTGAGGACTCAGAAGCTGAGGTGGGCTGCTCCATAGGAGCCTGTGTTAGACTTTTGGCCACTGGCTGCTCCGACAGAACAAGAAGGGTAGGATCCAGACCCTGGTAAATTCTTTGGGGGATGGATTGATCTGAGCTGGAAGGGATAGTCTTCTCCCTGGAATGAGAGAGTACTCTCTCTAAAGCCTCAAAAGCTGAACTTGGTATGGTTCCAAGAAGCCAAGCTCTAGCAGAGAGGCTCAAACTGAGACATCTACCACCGAAGCCCCAAGAGGGAAGAACCCTCATTTGAAAGGTCAGATTGGGGAAGGAGCAACTACTGAGTGTGGGGAAGAAATCACTCCCTCAGCCCCGGAAGAGGCTAGAGCTGGAAGGACTCTCAATTGTATATGGGTCCAAAGGATATTCCTCATCATCTAGTCCACTTCATCTTTGGTTAGGCTCCTGGAAAACCAGGCTGATTGGAAGGATGAAGGAGCAGAGGGAAGTCTGGCATGGTGGTACCACTTCTCTTGCAACACTGTGGAATGGAGCATATGTAATACAAGTTCCAGAGAAAAATCTCAGTGGAGTGCTGGATCCGATAAATATTGGATTTGAGAAGAGTGTTGGTTACGAAGGTTTCGGTAATTTTGAGGCCAGATCCAGGGAAGATAAAAGAGCCATAGGCCTCTTCCTCCAAGGTTTAGACTTCTCCTTTTCTTGTTTTTCCCTGTTTATTTTCTTGGGTTTTTGGGGAAGAGAAGATGCCAAAGGAGAAAAAGGTTTCAAGGAACCAAAAGGAGCACTCTACCCCCAACAGGGGCTTGGAGAAGTCCTTTCAGAATCAGTTTCTTTCTTCTCTCAATGACAACCAACTGACTGAAGGTTTCACAGACAGAGCAGGATGTGTCTAGGTGTGAGGGATTCAAGCAATAAATACATGTGTCAAGGGTATCTGAGTTGTGTAGCTTGTGAGAACAAGCTGCACGCTTTTTGAAACTGTATGGTTTATTCGACATCCAGTGAAAAGAAGGCTAGCAATTGACAAGAAAGAACAGCAAGTCAAAAAGTATTAACTATCTAAAAGTACAGAGCAAGCTTTTTTTGGAAAGAGAAGAAAAAATAACTAGAAGAAGTTCAATGCCTCTGGCAAAGAACAAGAAAAAAAGGGTTGGGGGATGTAAAAAGTACGGAAAATTATTCTAACAGAATGTTCAAACGATAATGTATATATTAAAAGTCTATAAAGAGCCAAATATGTAGAAATTTAAGTAGAATAATAAGAATAACAGACGTATCTCCTAAGTACCAACAGATCTGCCCCATGCCTGTGGTGGTAAACAAGATCTGATTTATTTCAGTTAATACCAGAGATTTGTGGGTAAGGGTAGGAGCCTGAGTACCAGATCTAAAAGCTTGAAAGTTACTAAAGTTGGGACTGACTCGGATCCAAGACCCATATGTTGAGGAATGGATGGAAAAGACATCAGATCATATCTTTTAGTGAGGTAACCCAAAGAAACACAGTAAAATGGAATAATAAAATACTTCATTTACAGAAATTACATCTCCAAATTTAGTATACAGTACAGTTTTCCTCCTTCTTGAAAGAAAGAAATCAGGGAACAGTAATAGGTAATAGCACATAGAACCAGTCTGCAGCTCCATGGTAAAATAATACAGTCTTAACATTACTGCAACATGTAATGTACTTGCATTTCTTATACAATGAAAAACAAAACATTGAACCTCCTTCTCATAATATGGTAACCCCTGTATCTTGCAGTCTCATTCACAATGCAAGTTCAATTAAAAATTAAATTACAACTGTTTTTCAAACAAACTGACCTAAACGATCAAAAATCCATATTATGTCACAGTGCTTCAGTCTGCTTAAGGGCATCAGCCCAAATCGTTTAACTTATACTCTTTTAAGCAGGTTACTCTGTCTCGGAGATCAGTATTACAGGAAGAACAAATAACTTAAACTTTCCTAATAAAAGGGTTCTATAATCATAGGACAACCATACAAACCTTCAGATAGTGATCAATACCACTCTCCCAGTGAACAAAAAACTGGAATATACAAACCAGCAATGCACTCTGCTACTCTGTCACAAAGAATGGCAGTGCAGAATATATTTATTTGTTTATTTTATTTATTTTTTAATTTATCACTTGTGGTCCAGATTAGTCACAGTAGGCTAGTGGTCTCTTTTCAGTGGAGACCAGCAGTGGTACCCATACTAGTAGAGGAAATTTGGCCATGGCATTGGGGAATTTCCACTACTCCTTTCACTAGGTGCTGTGGGATCTTTTATATCCACCTGAGAATAAGATGCTTGGGCATGTACCACATTTGGCCAGCAGTTCATCACAACACACAAGACTGAGCTGCAAAAAACGTCATTCACAAATAAATCTGCCTTTAGCTTGTAGATGCTTGGTTGGTAAGGGAGGACTCCAAGGACTTATGATTTGGAGGCAGGTGCTTAAACCTTTATATACTTTCAGTACTTTGAGGAGCTGATGAATGAAGAGAATGAGAGGGAGAGAAGGTTGGATAATGTGCGGATAGTGAATCATGAAGTGCAGTGGATTAGCAAGGAGGAAGTAAGGATAGCTATGAAGAGGATGAAGAATGGAAAGGCTGTTGGTCCAGATGACATACCTGTGGAAGCATGGAGATGTTTAGGTGAAATGGCAGTGGAGTTTTTAACTAGATTGTTTAATGAAATCTTGGAAAGTGAGAGGAATGGAGAAAAAGTGTTTTGGTACCGATTTTTAAGAATAGGGGTGATGTGCAGAGCTATAGTAACTACAGAGGGATTAAATTGGTCAGTCACAGCATGAAGTTATGGGAAAGAGTAGTGGAAGCTAGGTTAAGAAGGGAGGTGATGATTAGTGATCAGTGGTATGGATTCATGCCAGGAAAGAGCACTACAGATGTGATGTTTGCTCTGAGAATGTTGATGGAGAAGTACAGAGAAGGTCAGAAGGAGTTGCATTGTGTCTTTGTGGACTTAGAGAACGCATATGATGGGGTGCCTAGAGAGGAGCTGTGGTATTGTAAGAGGAAGTTGCGAGTGTCAGAGAAGTATGTAAGAGTGGTACAGGATATGTAGGAGGGTAGTGTGACAGCGGTGAGGTCTGCGGTGGGAGTGATGGATGCGTTTGAGGTGGAGGTGGGATTACATCAAGGATCAGCTCTGAGCCCTTTCTTATTTGAAATGGTGATGGACAGGTTGACAGATGAGATCAGACAGGAGTCCCCATGGACTATGATGTTTGCAGATGACATTGTGATCTGTAGTGAGAGTAGGGAACAGGTGGAGGAGATCCTGGACAGGTGGAGATATGCTCTAGAGTGAAGAGGAATGAAGGTCAGCAGGACTAAGACAGAATATATGTGTGTGAATGAGAGGGAGGATAGAGGAATGGTGAGGATGCAGGGAGGAGAGGTGGCGAAGGTGGATGAGTTTAAGTACTTGGGATCAACAGTTCAGACTAATGGTGAATGTGGAAGAGAGGTGAAGAAGAGAGTACAGGCAGGATGGAGTGGGTGGAGAAGAGTGTCAGGAGTGATTTGTGACAGACGAGTACCAGTAGGAGTGAAAGGGAAGGTCTACAAGCGGGTAGTGAGACCAGCTATGTTATATGTGTTGGAGACAGTGGCATTGACAAGAGTCAGAACTTGATGTGGCAGAGATGAAGATGTTAAGATTTGCACTGGGTGTGACGAGGATGGACAGGATTAGGAATAAGTATATTAGAGGGTCAGCCCAGGTTGGAAGGTTTGGAGACAAAGCCAGAGAGGCAAGATTACGTTGGTTTGGACATGTGCTGAGGAAGGATGCAGAGTATATTGGGAAAAAGATGCTACGGATGAAGCTGCCAGGTAACAGGAAAAGAGGAAGGCCTAAGATAAGGTTTATGGATGTGGTGACAGAGGACATGTAGGTGGTTGGTGTGACAGAGCAAAATGCAGAGGACAGGAAGAAATGGAAACAGTTGATCCGCTGTGGCGACCCCTAACGGGAGCAGCTGAAAGAAGAAGAAAAAGTGCTTAAACCTTTATGTGTGCACTACTATAATGGGGATTATGAATCCCCTCTCCCTAGGAAGAAGCATTGTGATCAGACTACAGACTGACAGTCCACCTCTTTCCCTAGTTTTCCAGGTCTCAGTTTAAACATTTTTAAACAAGATACTTAATAATATTGGAGATAAGAACAAAAAGAAAAACCCTTAACAGTCATTACTGTTGTAGCCCTGGGCACATGTAAGATGCAATCTTTTTCAGTCTTTAGATCTTTCCAGTTAACTACAGATAGGAATAGGGTGCCATGGATTCCTAGAGCCATCAATGGTTTCCTCTGCTGATTCTTTCTTCATGGGCGGGGATCTGTAGTAGCAGTATCTTGATGTTCAGGATGATCTCAGGCATGCAGTATGGTCTTTACAGTATGCTTGGGGTCTACCAATGTGTTTTTACACAGTGTGACAGCCCAGTCCTTAAGCAGGCAGGATATAACAACCAAAATCTGAAGTTCATTTGTCTTACATTTCCTGATAGCTGCACAGGACTGCCTGCACTGTCTTCTAGTTACAACCAAGCAGTCGTTTTCATACAGCACTGTACTTCTCTCACTATGTCTGGCTCCTAATAACTAACAACAGTTGTTTTTTTCAAAGCAACTGTTTCCAACCTTAGTATTATGTTTCTCGGTCACCTTGGAGCACTCCCATCCCTTGTCAAAACAGTTTATTGGCCTTTTCCATCCTGACTGCAGACACAAGTATGCCAGACCATCTAGTTAAATGCTGTTGGGCAAAGTGAATAGAGCGTATGTTCTGCTGCCCTCTCCAATACCATCTGGTTAAATGCTGCTGGACAAAATGAATACAGCCTCCATATGTTCTGCTGCCTTCTCCAATCAATGTTCTTCCCCATTCTGGCCTTATCTTTATCATCAATCTGCCTATCTTGTCCATTTTAGCTTCCACAATAGCGAAGCACTCCTTTAAAAATCACATTCAGTTTTTTCTAATTCCATTATTTTATCTGATGGATCAGTCAATACATTGTTATCTTCTTTATTTATAATTGCCACAGCAAGGATGTAGTCATGTTTTTTTTTTTTTTTTAATCATTATCTTTTTTTATTTCCTGCTAATCTATAGGATCTCTTGCATTATTAAGTCAAGCGTAGCCTGGGAGTCATCTTTTGTAATTCTTCTCAATCTAATCAGTGGCTGACACGTTACAGACTTTATTTTCCTGTCCCATAAAGTTTGACAGCAATCTGGAAAAAGGAGCCATTGTAGAATTTTCTGTTTTCTTTTAACGTTTTTTTTTGAAAAGCAACACATAAACTTTCAAAAAGAAGACTAAATGTTTTTAAGGTTAAAAAAGATTACATTTGGAACATTTAAATAATAGAGTTTTAGTAGGAGTATTGTTGCAGCCATAGTGCCATACCAGGTCTGTCCCTAAATCTCTGATGAATTTCCATCCTTTCATGAATAACAGGAAGGATCCTGCCACAAAACCAATCACCACAAGAACTTATCATTTGCACTTTATGCATCCATCTGCACAAAAAGCATACTTTATGCATCCATCTGCACAAAAAACATACGTAACAAGCCTCTTCTCATTATGAACTCCTGAGGCATCATTTCAAATTACATCAACAGAACCAGGACTTACAGTATATTCACATTATGGAAGAGGGGAAATACACATAGAATGATGAAAAGTTGTAGTCCTTTCACTTTTAACCCATGCCATATATTTTTAGTGGTGCATTCAAGCTACTAAAACATCTTAGTGGGAGCAGAATTTTGTCTCCAAGAATCCCACTAACACCTTCAATACCAACTCATTGGGAACCTGAACAATAGAGCAAGAGGCATCCACATGAGGAAAGTACAGTTGTGTACACTTACCATAAATGTAGATGTTCGAGTGTCTTCACTGTTGCAGTCATCATTGTAGGGTTCTTCCTGCCGGCAGGCAGCCCTCGGTCGGCCAGAATCCCAAAGTCTGGGTCCGGCGTCGGCTGTTCAGTCATCCTCCCTGACGTCAGAGCATCAGGGGTACAAAGCTCCCAGCCGACACCATGTTCTCCAGATTTTCTTGTCCCAGATGTCAGGTGCCCAAAAGTAAAGGCTAAAAGTAAGGTACAACAAAACCCCATACCCTGTAGCAAATACACCTCAGAAGAAGGGTGAAGCAGGGAACCACACTAATGAGAGAATAAGAGGGGGCAGGTGGGTGCGTAACCAAGACTGCAACAGTGAAGACACTCGAACATCTACATTTATGGTAAGTGTACACAACTGTACTATATTCATCGTGTTTCACTGTTGCAGTCATCACTGTAGGGTTGAATCCCAAAGCTGAGATAAAGGGTGGAGGTTATTGAGTAGAAGGGGCGGCTAGTCGGCCTTGCATGACTGCAGAAGCAAAGCCTACCCTGGACCTAGAATAAAGAGGCAGATTATAGTGCTTAGAGAAAGTATGCACTGAACTCCAAGTTGCAGCTTCCAAAACATCTTTGGTAGGTACTCCCGAGAAAAGCAGCAGAAGTAGCAGCAGCTCTAGTGGAGTGAGTCCTGATTTTTCCTGGGATTTGCTTTCCATGATGAGAGTAACAAAATCTGATTCCATGAGCAATCCATTTAGAAATGGTCTGTTTTGAAATAGCCTTGCCTTGGGAATTTGCTGCATAAGAAACAAACAGTTGTTCTGTTTTTCTGATATCCTTGGTTCTGACCAGGTAAAAACGAAGCTGCCTGTGCACGTCCAAAGAATGCAAGATCCTCTCCCCCTTATTTTGTGGATTGGGGAAAAAAGTTGGCAGGTGAATAGTTTGGTTTAAAGCCACTTTAGAAACCACTTTAGGCATGAAAGTAGGGTTAGTCCTTAAAGAAACCCTGTCTTGATGAAAAATAATATAAGGTTCCACAGCCATGAGTGCTTGTAACTCCGAGACTCTCCTGGCTGAAGTCAAAGCCAGTAGGATAGCGGTCTTCTATGATAAATACTTTATATCAGATGTGCCAGCAGGCTCAAAAGGAGGCAGAGTAAGTTTTTCCAGAACATAGTTGAGGTCCCAGGCAGGTATGGGTGGTGTCCTAGGGGGCCTTAAATTCTTTGCTCCTCTGAGATATTGTTTCAGAAGTGGATGTGAAAAAATTGGAGGATCTGTATTGTAATGTGCAGAGATAGCTGAGGCATGTATTTTTATGGAGGAAAAGGATAAACCCTTATGTAACATGTCTGTCAGGTAATATAAAATCAATGGAATATTAGGAATGAGAGGATCTGAATCCTGAGCATGCATCCAGGTGCAAAATCTCTTCCATTTACCTGCATAAGATTTCCTAGTGCTAGGCCTTCTGGCTTCTAAGATGACATCCATGACCTGTTTGGAAAGGGTAGGATTAATCATAGACCCTGAATACGCCAGGCTGCCAGGCTGAGAGTTTTGATATGAGAGTGCAGAACCTGGCCCTGGTGTTGGGACAAAAGATTTGGAATCGGAGGTAAAATCCAAGGAGGCTCCTGGGATAGATTCATCAGTGTTGAGTACCAAAATTGTCGAGTCCAATATGCGGCCAGTAAAATCATCTTGGGTTTGTCCTGTTTTATCTTTAATAACACCCGTGGAAGAAAAGATAGAGGAGGAAAGGCATACCCCGAGAGGTTCCTCCAACTGAATGAGAGAGCATCCACTTTCCATGCTAGTTTGTGATATGTCCTTGTGCAAAAAGTCTGCAACTGGTAGTTGAGGGGAGATGCAAACAGATCTATGTCCGGGCAGCCCCAGGCTTCTGTAATCATCTGGAATATATGGATGTCTAGCATCCACTCGTGTGGGTCTGACAGGTTCCTGCTCAGGCTGTCTGCTAGAATATTTTGTTTCCCTGGCAGGAACTGAGCTTGTAGGTCCACTTTGCAAGCTAGTGCTGTGTTCCATAGAGTCATGGCTAGTCTGCAAAGGGGGTAGGAGTGTGAACCCCCTTGCTTGTTTATGTACCACATAACTGTGGTGTTGTCTGTCCGTATCAGTAGTTGCCCTGGCTGTAGAAGATCCCTGAAAGCCAAGAGGGCATTCTGCACACTAGCATCTCTTTTAAATTGATATGTAGGTGCTTCTGATCCTCTGTCCAAAAACCTTGCAGGCCTTTCCCCTGCAAGTGGGCTCCCCATGCGTAATCTGAGGCGTCCGTGGTTAACGCTTGGTAGGCTGGAGGCAGACTGAAGGCTTTCCCTTTGTTTTGAAGACATGCCATGGCCCACCAATGGAATTCCTTTTGCAGGCAAGACAGCAATCTGTGTGTCTAGACTGTGACAATGCTGGGACCATACGCTTTTTAGATACCATTGTATCTTCCTCATATGCAGTCTTGCATATGGTATGAGAAGGATGCAGGAGGCTATGTAACCCAAAGCCTGCAGGAATTTCCTTGCAGTTAGCTGAGACATTAACGCCAGGGTTTTGAAAGTTGAAGCCAGCTGAAGTTGTTTTTCGGATATCAGGAATGCCATCTGGGTTGTTGTGTTTAAAAGAGCACCCAGAAAAGTTATCTGTTGTGTGGGTGTCAAATTTGACTTTTTTATGTTCACAGTGAATCCCAGGTACTTGAGTAGATTTTGAATAAATTCCAGGTGCTGGAGTAAGACATCCTTGCTGTCTGCTTGAATAAGGCAGTCGTCCAGATAAGGGTAAATTTGAATTCCCTTGAGTCTGCAGTAAGCTACTACTGGTGCCAGGCACTTGGTGAAGACCCTGGGTGCAGTAGACAAGCCAAAGGGTGGCGCAGAGAATTGGTAATGTTTCGAGCCTGCCTTGAACCTGAGGTATCTTCTGCACTCCTGTCTGATAGGAATGTGTAGGTAAGCCTCCTTTAAGTCCAATGTCACCATCCATGCATTTTTGCTCAACATTGGCAGGAGCTGCTGCAGAGTAAGCATCTTGAACTTTGGTATCTCCAGGAAAGTATTTAAGACTGACAGATCCAGGATGGGTCTCCAAGAATTTTGTTTTCTGGGAACTAGAAAGAGTCTTGAATAAAAGCCTTGCCCCATCTCTGATTGTAGAACCAGTTCTATGGCCCTCATAGCCATGAGGGATCCCACCTGGTTTAATGCCTCTGCCCATTGGTGTTTTGGTAGGTCTGGCCATCCGTTTGGTCTTGGCAAGGAATGAAAGTGGAATTTGTAACCTCTTGAAACTACATCCAGAACCCACTTGTCTTGGGTTATGTAAGTCCAATTTTGGTGAAAAAGAGAGAGTTTTCCTCCTAGAGGGGCTTCCAGGAGAGAGGTTCCTGGAGCCATGCAGGGAGAGTCATTGAGCCTGTTTCCTATAAGATTGAGGTCTGTCCTCTCTACCCCTGGGGGTGGAAGCACTCCACTGTCTAGGTCTATAAGAGGTCTGTGCTTGGGCCCTCCCTCTGGGGCGCCTATATCTACCCCTCTAAGGCCTGTCCAAGCTGGGAAAGGACCAATTTTTAGTTGGCCAATTTCTGCTAAATCTTGGGGGCTGAACTTGTAAGAAATCCTTAACCGTTTGCATGGGTTTTGCCTTATCCTCCATTTTCTTTATCACCTCTTCAGCCTTAGACCCAAACAAAACTGTTTACACCAATAATCTAGCCTCTGCCACCAAACATGGCACACTCATACAATACGCAGATGACTCGACCATCATCTGCTCAGCCCAGTCCCTACCAAAACTGCAAAAAGTCAAACAGGAAGCCTTTTCCTCTGTTGAAACATGGTTATCCGATGCCCGATTAATACTCAACCCAAACAAAACTAAACTACTCATCTTCCAACCCACCAAACATACTCAAAACAACTCTCACTTTAACATCACGGCAAAAGACAACACCACTATATACCCAACTCAACACACCAAATTGCTAGGAGTGGAAATAGACAATAAACTAAAATTTGTCATTTGGTGTAGCTGCTTGTCTCGCTGGGTAGAGTGCTCATACCTAAGGTTCAATGGTTTGGAAAGTATGTATCTGATGAATTCCAAGTGCAAGGGACGAAAACACATACTGAATTTGTTTTTGTAAAAGCGTTAATGCTTTATGGATGTTTTTCATTAAATTGAGCGAATTCACGCTTTTGGGTTTCTCGTTTTTGGCTTACTGCACTCCGTTTGGATTTATTGGTACTTTTGAGTGCTTTTCACTTTGGCATTTCTTAAAATTTGACATTCACATATCCATGACTATAAAAAAAGTCCACAAAAAACTAAGAGCGTTATACAGAAATAAGCAATTTCTCACCAAAGCAGCAAAGATTTCAATAGCAAATTCCCACCTTATCTCCACCCTACTTTATGCCTCTCCAACATATACCAACCTAAGGCAATGTGATCTAAACAAGCTAGAGACCTGCTACAAGAAAAATCGCCAAATTCGCCACAGGGGCATCCTACCATAGTCACCACTGTCTCTCACTTGCTGAAGTGGGCTGGCTTGAACTCCCTCACCTCCTTCAGTGGTATCAACTCTCACTCACCCACAAACTAGTAAACCATCCACTAAATGTCCCATCCCCCCAGAATCTACTCCAACCCTATCGCACCACCAGACCACTAAGATCCAGCAGCAAAAATCACTTGCAGATCACTAAAGCCAATAACTCTGCTGGTGAAGCACTATTCTCTTGCGCCATAGCCAAATTATGGAACTCACTCCCACCCACAATTACCTCCGTACCATCATGCACCCACTTCAAAACTTTACTAAAAGTGCAACTAAAAACATGCTGGCTATGGCCTTGCAACTCCCACTCTAATATTATCCTCCCCATCCAACCACTACCTTTCTTTCCACTCCACTAACTACCTTGATTATAGCAAGCTCAGATGATCATAAGCCAGTACTTATTATACAGCACGAACTTCTTCTTCTTGTAACATTTGTTAATGTCTGGTATGCACTTCACAGATAAAGATTCTAGTTGTCTACTGATGTACTATGTTCTTCATCTGTAAATATGTTGTAAGTAATTGCTATGTAAATTGTTAATCACTATGTAATCCAATGTAAATACTGTTTGTTTATTTTAACTGTGGAGCTTTTCTTCCCGGGCCTCCGCTAAAAATGGACCTACGTCCATTGGACACTCCCGGGCAACAAATTTAAATAAATAAATAAATAAATAAAATAAATAAAAAACATTATGTTGAACAGGAGCATCCAGTAACTTTGCTTTCACTTGATCAGGCAAATTTTGTTCCTTTAACCAAGCATGCCTTCTAATGACCGTGCCAGTGGCAGCCGCCCTGCATGAGGCCTCCAAAGCATCAAAACCACAGTGTAAGGTATGCTTCCCCACCTGCTCAGTAGCATGCATCAAATCATGTAATTCCTTATTATCTGCACATGCAGAAATGGCACCTAGCTTTTGTTTCATAAGAGACAGAAGAAATTGCTGATATTTTAGCATATCCAGTATCCATCTTGATTAACCGATCTCTGACAGAAAGTTACGTTCCCACATTGTGGAAAGTCTCACATATAATTCCCCTCCACAAAGGCGGACCCTCTGCAGAACTAACCAATTACCGCCCCATAGCTATTCTCTCTCCACTCTCCAAAATACTAGAGAGATGCATACACTCTCAGGTCTCACACTACCTCCTTACTAACAACCTCCTTTCCAGTACTCAGCATGGTTTCCGACCAAACCATAGCACCACCACTGCCTTACTCTCCTTTACTAACACTATCCTTCAGCATAAAACAATGGCTATCTCTCCTCTGCTACTTTCCTAGACCTATCTAAAGCATTTGACATGGTCCCACACAAACAACTTATCTCTGTCCTCAATAACCTATCCTTCTCACAATCAGTCACCAACTGGTTTCAGAGTTACCTGTCTGACCGCCAACAATCCGTTGTATGGCAGAATGACATATCTCCCCAACCACCTGTCTCCATAGGGGTTCCCCAAGGATCCATCCTTGGACTCCTACTTTTCTCTGTTTACACCAATAATCTAGCCTCTGCCACCAAACATGGCACACTCATCCAATACGCAGATGACTCTACCATCATCTGCTCAGCCCAGTCCCTACCCAAACTGCAAAAAGTCACACAGGAAGCCTTTTCCTCTGTTGAAACATGGTTATCCGATGCCCAATTAATACTCAACCCAAACAAAACTAAACTACTCATCTTCCAACCCACCAAACATACTCAAAACAACTCTCACTTTAACATCACAGCAAAAGACAACACCACTATATACCCAACTGAACACACCAAATTGCTAGGAGTGGAAATAGACAATAAACTAAACTTTGACATTCACATATCCATGACCATAAAAAAAGTCCACAAAAAAATAGGAGCATTATACAGAAATAAACAATTTCTCACCAAAGCAGCAAAGATTTCAATAGCAAATTCCCACCTTATCTCCACCCTACTTTATGCCTCTCCAGTATATACCAACCTAAGGCAATGTGATCTAAACAAGCTAGAGACCTGCTACAATAATATTGCCAAATTTGCCACAGGGGCATCCTACCGTAGTCACCACTGCCTCTCACTTGCTGAACTGGGCTGGCTTGAACTCCCTCACCTCCTTCAGTGGTATCAACTCTCACTCGCCCACAAACTAGTAAACCATCCACTAAATGTCCCATCCATCCAGAATCTACTCCAACCCTATCGCACCACCAGACCACTAAGATCCAGCAACAAAAATCACTTGCAGCTCACTAAAGCCAATAACTCTGCTGGTGAAGCACTATTCTCTTGCGCCATAGCCAAATTATGGAACTCACTCCCACCCACAATTACCTCCGTACCATCATGCACCAACTTCAAAACTTTATTAAAAGTGCACCTAAAAACATGCTGGCTATACCCTTGCAACTCCCACTCTAATATCATCCACCCCATCCAACTACTACCTTTCTTTCACCTCCACTAACTACCTTGATGATAGCAAGCTCAGATGCTCATAAGCCTAGTACTTATTATACAGCAGGAACTTCTCATTGTTACATTTGTTAATGCCTGTTATGTACTTCACAGATAAAGATTCTAGTTGTCTACTGATGTACTATGTTCTTCATCTGTAAATATGTTGTAAGTAATTTCTATGTTAAATTGTTAATCGCTATGTAATCCAATGTAACTACTGTCTGTTTATTTTACTGTGGAGCTTTTCTCCCCGGGCCTCCGCTGAAAATGGACCCACGTCCAGTCGGACACTCCCGGTCAACAAATTTAAATAAATAAATAAATAATAAATAAATATGAAATTGACAATTTAAAGCCCTAATGGATAAAGTAGCAGAAGTGTACACTTTTTTACCCCGTCTCTCCAAAGCTCTAGAATCCTTATCTGACGGAATAGGGTTCTTAGCAGTGGCAGCTTTAACACCCTTAGGACCCTGAGAAATGGATTCTGGATCAGCAGTAGGATTTTTATAAAGAAACTGGTGGGAGTTAGGGACTCTGTAATATCTATCAGGCTTTGCAGGGGCTGGAGGAAAGAAATCAGGAGTTAAATTAGCCTCAGAAAAGACATCATCCACAATATCCAAAATAGGAGGAATAGCCAGGGGTCTGTGTTGGGGAAGAAGAAGGAAATCCCTAAGCCTTCTCTTAGATTCGGAGTACTCCTGTCCTTCCCAGTGAAAATGTTCCCTCATGTCATGTAAAGTTTCCCCAAAAGAAAAATCCTCAGGGGGAGAAGCTGAAGGAATGGATTCCTCAGCATCAGAATCCTCATAAGGAGGGAAAGTATAATCCTGTTCAGAGGAAAACACTGAAGAAATAAATGCCTGATCAGAGGATTCATAGTCGAATTCTTGTCTTGGCCTTTTGTCTGGAGGGGGATGTGAACCCCTAATCATAGTCAGTAAGTCCTCCGCCATTTTAAGCATTTGTTTTTGCGATTTAGGTCCCGGATCAGAGGAGGCCTGGGCTTGAATCTTTGTTTTTGAAGGAGTCTTTGCCTTTGTCTTTGCCTTTATCTGAAGCTGCGTAGGCCTGAAAACCCCCTCGGAAGCCAGTACCTGCACAGCGGCTCCGGACCCATCCGAGGGAGCATTGTCCGAAGGTCCTGCACCTGGAGTACTCAAAGGCCTAGTTGGCTCCTCGTGGGAGTCTGTTTCGGCAAGCGGTTCTGTAGTGGCCGACGACAGGGGCTGCGAAAGGGCCTCACTGACGATGGCTGAACCTGCAGCTGGCTCTGCCTGTAAACCGTCGTCTGATTTGGACCTCGGAGGCCTGTCCTTATCCTTGCGCCTTTTGTAAACTCCGGTAGTCGGAAGCGTGTCCGACGACATATTGTAATTAAATCGCCTGCCAAAGTAGTGAAAAGCAAAATCGTATCTCCACTTAATAGTACGTTGATTAAATATAGCACAAAACTGACAACTACCTATGTCGTGGTCAGGGCCTAGAGAAGGAATACAGTAAGAGTGGAAATCCTTATGAGGTATTTGCTTCCCACATGAAATACAATTATTAACTTTTTCTGACATCAGACTGGAGCAAGAAAAAAGTTTCCCCAACAGGGTACTTAGCTTTGAGAATAAGAAGAAAGTCTTCAGAATGAAGCACCAAAAATATCAGGAGTCAGACGACCGGCACTTGCAAACTGCTTCCACCGCACGGCAAAAAAGACTGGAGAACATGGCGTCGGCTGGGAGTTTTGTACCCTCTGATGCTCTGACGTCAGGGAGGATGACTGAACAGCCGACGCCGGATCCAGACTTTGGGATTCTGGCCGACCGAGGGCTGCCTGCCGGTAGGAAGGACCCTACAGTGATGACTGCAACAGTGAAACACGATGAGCATCTGAGAGAATTCTGTTTTCTCTGCCTTTGCTACTCTGCCTCAGTAGAAGAGGGAGTGAAAAATCAAACTACAAACTCCGATTCCATCAAGTTATTTCAGTATAAACCACAAATTACAGGGCAAAACTTAATCATAAACTTTTTTTTTGTCTTTAAAGAGTCTTGAGGCAATCACTGTTTTCCGAATTTTAATTGAGCCACGTAAACTGTTCACTGCCTTCCTTTCAAATACCATAAGTCATTTGATACTGATTTTTTTTCAGGTACTACTGGGAATAGCGTAAAACGACTTGGTTACTGATAGTTTGTAACACAGAACTTAATAAACAAGTCTAACAAAAAGCAAGCCCTGGCACTGAAAGAGATTCTTGCTGTTAGTGCAAATTGGCTAACATGAATCTCCAATTCAGATAAAAGAGAAAGTCCTAAACAACTATTTAGCACATAATTACCAAGTCTCTAAATCAAACGCTGTGCTGCTATTTTTCCTTACCAGCTCACAAGATGTAGTAACAAATGCAACCCTCAGCATATGTGTGCACGTACACACACACACACACACACACACACACACACACACACACACACACACACACACACACACACACACATCCTTGCTGCTCCAAACAAGCCTTAAAAAAAATCACAGAAACAAACACACACGCACAGCTCTATGATACCTACGTTTAATAGTGGTACAAGCTACAAACCATTCCTACAGGGGTGAACACTGTCAAAATATGGAGTTTACTTTTTATTCAGCACCAATTCCAAGTGACAGCATGTGGCTAATTTGCATTAGCCGCTCCCCACACTGCTACATTTGCATGGGTCTGGACCAGCAAGTCTGATTTCTGTGCTAATGTCATTGCCAGCAGAAAACAGTAGCAGGGAAGCTATCTTTGAACTCATAAGTTAAGGCTTCCACATCACTGTAAGACTTTCTGAATCCCAGGGAAAAGACAACAACCACTATTACAGAGGGTAAGCACTGTGCTTTATTTTCCCTTTGCTTCATAGAATTTGTTGTACCTTTGTTTTCTCTCATGCTATCACACATAAAGGTAAGACCGAAACATCAACATAAAGCTATCCAGTGTACAAACATGTCAGGAAGCAATATCCTGTCAATACTTTCCCAAATAATTTTTAAGTTTAATAAATGCTGGTTATCTGAACCTGAAACAGTATTAGGAATAGATGAGAATCTCTTAATGGACACAACTTCACTATGATGCTCATGATAATTTTAAAGTACATTGTCACATTTTCCTTAGCGAATGCAAATATCCAACCTTTAATAATGGGAGTAATCTTCTTATCTTACACCAAATCAAAGTTTTTACTGTTTGTGTCATTTAGTGTGCTATTTTCTCAATTCATTTAATTCATAAGCACCATTGCTTGAAAATGTTCTTGAGACTGAAAAAGCCTGACATGACAACATGAGAAGAGTGTACCCACAATCCCACGCTATCTACATTAATGAATAAGCTAGCAGTTTTCATGCTAGATGCTGCAATCAGGAAGGAAGTCTTATATCCTACTAAAACAGTTTTTGTCAGCAGTCCTTCAAAATTTAACACATTTGATCTTCTGTTAGTGAAACCATAATGTAAGTAGGTACCTGTAGACAGCTGTTCCTCTCAAAAAACAAGAAGCTTTTTTATTACCAGAATGCACTGTATGCATAAGTAAATTAATGCCAATATTTAACTTTACATCACTTTGTGGCTGCGATTATAAAGGAAAACAAATGGGTCAACAGTAAAACTAAAATGTCAAACAAAAGTTATAATCTTTGTTTTTAAACCACTTCCTGCTTTAGCACATGGAGTAAATCCAGAAATAAAATTAAGTATAAAACGCAGATATATGAAAAGCGTAACAATACACTGCAGAGTAATTTCACAGTATTACCAAAGAAAATTATTTTGGCAGATTTTGCTTACACCACTTCCGATCTTCTGTACTTCATTCTCCCCTCTCACACGAACACAACTCCCCCATGCGACCCCCACTTCCCTAGTACATTAGAATTTAGTAATACCTTACATTTATTTTCTGTATCAAATGCCAAATGTGATCCAGCAGCATATGCCAACAACCACACTTCTTGCCCTTTGTGCAGTTATGACACGTATTACGTAAAACAACGTGCTGTATTTTGAAGGTTGCATAATTCCTGATGAACATGTACTCCTCTAAGCCTCTTTGCCTCTTTATTTATTTACTATGTTTCTGACTGGGGTAGTGGACTGATCCTCTGGGGGCCCAAGAAATAAAACATACAGTAGCAAAATAAAACATACAGTAGCAGAAAGCTAGTTATGAAAATAAAATTGCCAAAGATTCCAAAGACAACCACTAGACATTCTATAGTTATGTCAAGAATCTAAATGGCAATGCTCAGATCTGCTCTGAGCTACAACAGAATGGCGTTAAATATACTGATCCCAAGGATATTGCCAATATCCTGGCAGATCAATTTAGTGCCAACTTAACCCCCCTTCTCACCCCTAAAGGGCCCATCTCAATACCTAAAGATTGCCAAATTCCAATAATCATGGCCACACAGGTAGAAACCGCACTCTCCAAAGCTAAGAATACAGCATCCATGGGACCAGATGACATCCCGGGCTGTGTACTACATGAACTACAAAATTAACTGACACCTCACCTAAATGTCATGTTTAATCATAGCCTCACCTCAGGCTTCGTGCCCACTGAGTGGCGCACAGCTACAGTTATCCCACTCCACAAGGGGGATCCACCTTGGATCCTGGGAACTACCATCCCATCAGTCTGAAGAGCCTGATCTGCAAGGGCATGGAACTTATAAACAAAGACATTGGCAACCTTCAAACACTGGACTCCACCCAGTTTGGGTTTGTGAAGGGCCGATCTTGTCTCCTGAACCTGATTGACTTCTTCGAATCAGTCTCCAGATCTGTGGACAAGGGTAAGGCGGTCCACACAACCTATCTGGACCTCGCCAAGGTCTTCAACACCATCCCCCACTCTGGAATCATAGATAAACATACTAAGCTGGGCATAAATCCCTACGCCACTCAATGGGTTGACAACTGGCTTACTGACAGAACCCACACTGTAAAAGTAGCGAACTCCAAATCCAGCTCCAGACAAGTGACAAGTGGAGTACCTCAGGGTTCAGTCCTGGGACCGCTCTTGTTTGGCATCTACTTCTCTGAAGTACAGGCCAACACTAAGGGACTCTGGCTAACAAAGTTCGCAGATGACTGCAAACTGGGAGCCATTATTGAATCCCCAAATGATGTGGATATTCTACAGAAGGCAGAGAAAATGGTGATTTGACAAAAGTTCTACAAGCAGGGCATCCCAAAGTTTGGATGGAACTATGGTGAAAGTATGCTGTGTGGACTAAAGAATATTTCTGGGTCTGTTTAGTACTTGGGTATTGCTGGACTAACAGTGCAGCTGATATGGTGGTTCTCTAGTAGGCAGCTTGTGACTAAGGCAGGGGTCAGATTCACTAAACAGGGTTCTGTGGACCAGGCAGAAGAGTACTAGGTCAGCAGTTTGTGAAGACGGGCACAATTTGGATGACTCGGGATGTCACAGTGGTGTTCATTTCTGGGAGGAGAGTAGCATGGAGGGGCAGATTTTGCTAGGGAGTGTTTAGAGGTTTCTGAGGCTTTCTGGGAGGCATGGCTGTACATGACTGTCACTGTGTCAATGACACCCTGACCCCATGTGCAAAAATGGGAAAGGGGTTAAGAATGGATAGATGTATGGTTGGATATGCCAGCAAGGGAAGGACATATTCAAGTTTTGGCAGTAGAAAATGTGCATAAATAGTCTTTCTTTCATCAGGCTAAGAAATTGTGAGCTATGATAACAGCCGTAAAGAGTGTGTATGTGATTGATGTTTGCCTTTACTGGGTTAACATGGAGAGACAGACTTAAGCAGGGAGTAAGAGTTAGTCCTAGGTATATGAATAAGACAACACATTCAAATGAGTGTGTTATATTAAAGCAAGATTGCATTAAGTCTATACAGTACATCTCAAAATGGTAACAGTAGTAGGAAAAGTGGGTTTAATCTGCCTCAAAAGTCTACATGGGTAAGTATTGTCAAATAAAGCATTTCATATACCATCACTGCTGTATTCATTCATAGTTTAGATCATTTTTTGCTACTTGATCTAGTCACTTTGTACACTGATGTTTACAAATACCACAGTCAAGTGAATACAATTCTGCCTATTTTGTTACCTCTCAGTGCACATAACTTAAAATATGTGGTGGTATTACAGACAGTACTTAACTTTTTTGACGTATTCTAAAACAGACACCCAAAAGTTTGTGTTGGTGTACATCAGTATTGATGAAGCTGATGTATTTGCTTACCATTCTCACTCAGACTGTCAATGCTGCTTTACATTTATTATGTAATATTTTTAATATATCTTAATAAGTGATTAATCTTTCTGTCACTCACAAATCTGCTCACTAATAGTGCTGTCTAGGTTCACTGTAGATTACAGTATTCATATACACATACTGTTAAGGTCTCTTCATTTGACAAATGGAATCATTGACTGGATTTCTGTGATAACAGTAACTGTAATCATGAACTAGCTCTTTTTCATGCGCTGCTCTTACAAATCCATGTAAGCAGCCTTATGCACATGTATTTTGGAGACCTTTTTAGAAGACATAGATAAACTTGACAGCAATCTAGAGAAGTAATCCATCCACCTACATGTCTTTAGGAAGTGGAAGGACCCTAACACAAGCCCGTATACACACAAGGAGGACATGCAGAGAAAGTATTTTAGACATGAATGATCCAGAGAACTAAACAAGGCATTCTCAAACAGGAAATAAGTGAAAGAACTAAACAGTATGAGACAGCATTCCTAACCCAAATGTCTTTCTTCATTTAAACATCTTTGCATAAAAAAACCTTTGCAAGTTATATTTGTTTTCTGGATTAATAGAACTAAATTGGTACAACATCTCATGACACTAAATATCTATATTTAGTAGCCTTTCACAGATATCTTTAAAAGTGCAAAGGGTGAAACTCTATAGAATTGTACTCTGAGGACAAAAATAAACCTGGATATATTTGGCACACTAGCAAGAGTCTTTCTTTACAGATATGACCCTGAGCTCAACAGAGCCACCTACAGGTCTTAAATAGTATTTATTTGGTTGGTTGGTTGTTTAGTTTAAATAGGAAAGTCTGACTTTGCAGAAACCCCTTTTCACTGTTGGCTGAGGGAGAAAACTCCATGCTAAAAGTACTAGTACTGTAAGGGAATTAAATTTTACATTCTCTAGCAGTGAGATAAGATGACAGCTTCAAGATTACACATAATTACAACAGTAACATCCCAACTCACATTTTAAGTCATGACGTGCTAGAAACGTGACATGCTGTATAGAATTTACCTTTTGTAACAAATGAGTATGAGAAAGAGAGAGTGAAAGAGAACAAACATAGTGAGAGAAACAAAATCAATGCTGAAGGTATACAAGGAGTAAAATATAGAAGCGTAGCAGACAGGTAAACAAAGCTTAGCAAGGGGTGGAACATGAGCATAGCCAAGACTCAGTGAGACATTGAAGAGTACTTTTTAAAGGTTTTGAGGTTGTTGATCTGTTTTAGGGAAAGTTCCATAGGTTGGTGATATGAGATAAGTACTGTGAATCATCTGCATTGTTGTTGGACTGTTGCTGGATTTCGTAGGTAATAGAAATAGTTTATCTGTGGACTGGAGTGTTCATTGTGAGGAGCATGGCTGAGTAATATTTCTAAGTGTAGAGAATCACTCAGGATTGTGCATAAGGGAGTGTGTGGTGACTAATTGCGTCACAGTTAAGTGTTGAGCTAGGTGTAACCAGTTTAGGTGTTTCAAGGTGAAGCAGTGATGGGATCTGAAGGACATACTTGCTGCAAATCTGGCTACTTTGCAGTAAAAAATTTCTAGTGCATTTACATAAGTGGTTTGTAGATTGACAAGACAGGAAAAACATATAAGAGAGTTGGTAGCAAAATGTCAGTGGCTTTCCTGGCTTGATCTGTTAGGTGTGGCCTAATGGGGTATAGGATGCCTAAGTTTTTTTGTGAGTTTTGTTTACTACGTGTTTGATGCAGTGATCACATTTCATAGCATTATCTATGATGGCACCCAGGAGCATTGTGTGAAATACTAGCTCTACTGTGTGATCTGAGAAAGAAATGGTGAACACTGTTTTTGGTTTCAATACAGTTTAGAGGTAAACAGCATTAATTTAGTTTTTCTGGAGGACATTTAGTAGAAGGTGTTAGTTGGACAGCCAAGACTCAGTGGATGAGGGGGACTCCTGGGTTACCTCTTGCAGCTCAGTTAGTTTTTTGGCAGAATAGGTCAGGAGAGCTTTTGGAGAAGTTTTTGTTAA
This sequence comes from Protopterus annectens, assembly GCF_019279795.1. Classification (NCBI taxonomy): domain Eukaryota; kingdom Metazoa; phylum Chordata; order Ceratodontiformes; family Protopteridae; genus Protopterus; species Protopterus annectens. The sequence goes on along the minus strand of NC_056726.1, from coordinate 1,602,411,358 downwards.
GAGATAGTGTCAAATGCCTTTAACAGGTTGAAGAATACTGCTGACTCTAGGTTACATTCATTACTATTCTGATTTATGGTGGTGGTGAAATGTTGAGAGCTGTCATGGCGCTGTAGTAAATATCACACTTACGGAAAGGACAGCAAGTACCCCCAGTGGACACCAGATAGTGTTCTTGTGCTGTACTTTGTTAATGGCTTACAGACATTTGCCCAGATCACCCAGGCTCATATCACAGTTGTTTAAGAGCTCAAGGTTTTCATTGCTTATGTTACTAATTATTGAGATACATACAAGCAAGATCTTGTTAATCATATCTGTCTGCTTACTAGATGATTCAAGCTCATAGCCTCAAGAAAAAGGAGCAAAACAGGTGTTAAACTACCTTTTCAAGGGCGGCTCCTTTCTCTGAGGTGCACTGATCTTGTAGCCAGATGATAAAGTAAGGGGATATGGGGTGCTAGGGTGCCTTTCCCCCTACAAAATACACACACACACATGTGTATATACATATTTTTGTGTGTAATGTTGCATTTGATCACATTGTTCATAAGCTTGATCACTTATGTTCTCAGTTTGTGAGTACTTGATCTAATCTAATATAAGCAATTTTTGGTAGACTTTTGAGATCTGAGCTTGAGTAAATGAGAGAAACATGGTGGAATTACTGTTACTCTCAATAACAGTAAAAACACAGGGCAATAGTCCAAATTTAGAATGTAGGTTCACTGGCTCATAGGTGTATACTAGGCTAAAGGCCACTAGGGTCCTTTGTGTAACCCAAATGTGACCTAGAAATTTGATTTATATTTGATTTATATATGACGACTTACTGATTGCCTCTGTCCATCAGAAACACAAGCATCCGACTGGGGGGGGGGGATTCCGATTAACCATACATACATCAAACTTGCACTTAAATAGGCACAGGGAGGATCTCTGCTTCACATGGAAGCAGAGCTTGTTCCAGAGAATGGGAATTGTCTGAGAAAATATCTGTCTCTCCAACATGTCCTATTTATGTTGAAAGCAAAATTTAGGAATTTTAATCTAGCAGTCCTGATGCTGTTTGTTTTGCAGATGTGTAAAAGACTCATCACAACAAGGTCTGGGGATGCCTTGTATGTCAAGCAGAGATCACCTCTCAGAAATCTGTAATGATATTGAGTAAAGAGACAGAGTTTTGAGGTGATCACCATAAGACATTGTGTTTACTCCCTGTATTCTTTTTTTTAAGGAACTTTTGTGGATATTCCAGTTGCTGCATGTGTCTGGTCAGGTGCATGAAAAACGAAAACATACTAACAACACACTCCAAAAACTGAACGGTAGCACTCTTGCAGAGGGTAGAAACCTCAAAATTAACAAATTCAAGTTTAAAATCAACTTTTTAATCAACTCCTAGTATTACCACTGAATGTTAAAACCGTACTCATAAGTATTCATAGAATGACTTTCTGACTACCTTGGGCACATGTTGGTCGAAGCCTAGGATACTATCTACATGAGTTGCCAGACCTCTGACTACTGAATCAACTGTTAAGAGTATTTTATTGATGATGTAGTTACGCGGGGTAGCAGACTTCCTAAAAGGTACTATAATGCATTTCTTAGTACTGTGTTTTAAGCTATGCCAAACTTGATTAGCCAGAGACATTTGACATTGACTTTGACATCTAAGAAGTAGATGCCAAAGAGGCTTGGGCCTAGCAAAGAGTCCTGGGGACTCCACTGGTGACTGGCCTGTGTGACCTCATTGATTCTAACCTCTAGTGTCCTATCAGTAAGCCAACTAGCTATCCATCATATTATAAAGGGGTTTATAACTAGTTCTGTAAGTTTGTTAACAATGACCCAGAAATGCTTTAGCCAGATCTAGACAGGTAGTATGCACAATTTTCCCATCATCAGTTGCCTTAGTGACCTTTTCAATGAAGTCCACAGCAGCCAGTAAGCATGACCTTCCTTTGACAAAGCCAAACTGAGATGCAGCCACTGTCTGTTGGTCTCCTATGTTCTTGTTGGTAATTTCCATGATAATTCTTTCCATGGCTTTACAAATAAGATTAGTCTGACTAATGGATCTGTAGTTTCCAGGATCTGTTGGAGATCCTCCCTTATGAAGGGGATGACCGCACAGTTCTCCAGTCACATGACACAAAGAACATTTTAAGACTATAGTTAAATAATGACTTCAGGGATCCTGATAGGTCATATTCTGGAGGAATCCTGGGATATTATCGTAGCACACTGAGGTTGTGTTCTTAGCTTTAGTGAGTGCAGCCAGTACATGCTCCTTAGTTATAGTTGAAGGGGCTATGTTTGAGTGTATTATTGGGGGGATGGTTGGAAGTAAGAGGGGGTAAATTTGGAAATGAATTTGTCTGCTAACACGTTCACTATATTGTCAGACTTGTGAATGTGGAACCATTAACCACCGTTTCAGCACATTGCTACATGCTGCCCTCGAGGTTTCTAACACAGCTGTAGAAGGCCTTATGGTTATCTTTCACCTGTGAGGATATCTTAACCTCAGAGTTGGCTTTGCTTGACCAAATTAGACCACATAGTTACCTATTCATTTTGATGAGAGAGTTTTTATCTTTATGGGAATTACCCTTACTGATTTTTGTCATAATTCTTTTTGTTTTGCTGTATATCCTGTTCAATTTGGGATGCCATCAGGGTGGTTTGTTTTAGGACTAGTTCTAGGCTTACTTCTGGTAGGAACAGCAGACTGTGAGCATCCACTGATATGATTGTATAGAGTTTCAGAGAACAATTTGGCATAGGCTGGTGTGTTCTCTGGGTTTGAAAGGACATTGAATTTTGACAAACCATTACTTAATAACAGGTAATTTGCCTTGGAATAGTTCTTAACTGTTACTAGTTTTAATGGGGTTACTGAGTTGATTTTGATTGAGACAGCTTCTTACCAGGGAGGACAAGACATTGGGGGGATTACAGCATTCTCCCATATATACCGCACTATCTAGGGTTAACTGTTATACAGATCAATTGCAAGTTTCTCAGGAGGCTTTGCCATTGAGAAGACAATGCATAAATGTGAATTAAAAGAAGAAATGTTCCTCAGACGGCAGCTACTGGAACTATGTGAACAAAAATGTTGGTGAGTGGGTGGCTGCACAAATAAAGTTAGAGAGCTCTGCATGATAGAGATTCAATATCTGAAGACAGATGCAGGCAACAGGCAGATTGGCAGGTATTCATGGAGTGCCTGGTCAGATAGCAGCACTTCAAAGGCATGCCTGTCAATCCCTATAGCTAGTGGAGACCCACAGATAAAGACACGGACACCATTTTGGTGGTGGTATGGTTAAAACCGAAAAAAGAAAAATTGCTAGGAATTCTGCACTGACGTTAATAAAATCATTCTTACCTTCATATGCCTTGTTGGTTTCATACAGAAAACATCTTGTCTGTGAGCCAAACGGCAGCTGCACCTGCAGACACACATCATCTGACATCATCCTCACAACAATGTCTGAGCCTGAAAGAAACAGCACAGGAATGATTTACATATTTCTGTTTGAAACCCCCACTAAAACTCACCAATTATTTCTAGCCTCAAGAGTTTTCAAACTTGTAAATGAACTCCAAACTTTGTAATTTGAAAATATTTTTTCTGTTGATCACATTTACAACCTATGTAACTTGCCTGTATGCAAGATCAGCACACTCATATAAAAGAAATCTGAGTTTGGTGTGACTTATCAAGAACTTTCAAACATTTACTTATATTGGCAACATGATGTTTCTGCTACAATATTAAAGAGGCCGTCAGAAACTCTATTTCTTTCCTCACTTTCCATTAGGTTCTGTATTTCTTTCTCGTTCGTTCTGCATTCAAGTGAGCAATAGCAATATGGAACATTTCTAAAACATTTTCTGTTCACCATCTCAATACCAAGCATGTGAAACAGCCAACTAAGTGCTTAAGGGCCATGCTATACCTAAAGGGATGATCCATCTAAAGCCATCTCTTAACTTGAATTGCGCAAATGTAAAGAGGCTCTACCTCAAGCACTCATAAGAGAGAAACTCAAAGGGTTTACCTAATGTTGCTTCCCCGAATCACCCAGGATTACTACAAGACTGCTGTCTTGAAACTGGGTACCAAACTTTGAGCCAGGTACAAGATGAGTGGTGAAGGATGTATGTCTTGTTCAAACCTAGAAATTAGCTGCATTGATTAAATTATGGATTGCACAGTTTCATCCTGCTGCAAAATGCAATCAGTGCCAATGTGTATTATGAACTTCTGAGAAAACATTACATGAAATTAAATAAACCCTTGGCACATTTACAGTAGCAGACTCCCAGACTCCATTTAAGGGTACAATGTGCCAGGTTATGAGCAAGGCACCATGGCAGTTTGGTGGAAACATTTTTGCCTCAAAGCTCTTCCAAGTATATGGGGTTGGATGTCTTAACAGGCAGTCCAGTATCTGTTCCACAAGGTCCCTCTGGAACCTTGTCATATGGGATAAACAGTTAAGCACTCCATATGGGCCAATGTCCTGTACTCCATGTTGGGAGGATAAACAGTGGAGGGCTTTGCTCCAGTGTGGTTTGTCCTTGGGGGAGGCATAAGACTTTACCAGGCTTGCACATACACTTGGTGATGTTGGACTACCACCATGCCCTCTCTCCCACTGGGTCAATCATGTGGTCAGTGAGAATAACCACCCTGGATGTAGAAGGGGCAAACATGGATGCCTCAAATACGACTTCCTGATCTGGGGAAAGGGTGAGTGGTCATTGGGCTAATTACCTCTCTGATGCATGAATTCCAAAATCTTGCCATATCTGGGATCTTTAGTTGGACACTAACAGGAGCATTCCTCTTCATCAAAGTGAGTGACAAGGTAAGCGATTCCACAGGGGAATCTATACCCTTCCTTTTGCATGTACACTTTCTGGGAAGTGTGGGTGGGATTCTTTGAAGATCCTGAAATGTTTCTGGCTCCTTGCTGAAGAAGGGGTTAGAGGTGTTCATTGCAACTTTGTCCTTTGTGTCAAAGATAAGGGCTCAAGGACTCAGGAAAACCTGTGTCAATGAGAGAAACTGAGAAGGAGGGTGCATCCTCTCAAACAACTTAAGGCCAACACAGAGCCAAATGGCCCTGAAGAAACTCCCATGGCACCGACTCTATCCTGGAAGAAGAGAAAGTACAGTTGTGTACACTTACCATAAATGTAGATGTTCGAGTGTATTCACTGTTGCAGTCATTACATTTGGGTAATATGCTGGCAGGTTGCCCTCAGTCGGCCTGATTAACAAAGTCTTGGGTCCTGCGACAGTTGCTGTCCCTTCTTCCATGATGTCAGGATGTCAGGTCGTCAGGGGTATAAAACATGCAGCTGATGCCATTAAATCAGTTTTTCTTGCCCCAGATATCAGGTGCCCCCCAAATGGAGAGCAAATAAATTTAGGAACACAAAAAATATACCTCCAATCCGAAAAGCAAATACACCAAAAGGGCTTTTAAGCATAGTGAAAGAAAGCAGAGGAATAGCCAAAGAAAAATAGGGGGCTGGAGGGAGGGTAACAAGGACTGCAACAGTGAATACACTCGAACATCTACATTTATGGTAAGTGTACATAACTGTACTATGTTCTTCATGTTTCACTGTTGCAGTCATTACATTTGGGTAGATTCCCAAGCAATGATTGGGTGGAGGGAATTATACAGCATTAGGACCAGCTATAAGGCCCTGCAAGACAGCAGTGGCAAAGCCAGCTCTGGATTTAGAGAAAAGTGGTAAATGGTAATGTTTGGTGAACGTATGAACTGAGCTCCAGGTAGCAGCTTCTAGAATGTCCCTGGTAGGAACACTTCTGAGAAAGGCTGCCAAAGTAGATGCAGCCCTGGTGGAATGGGGTCTGATCCCCTGGGGGATAGTCTTTCCATGGTGTATATAGCAAAAATGAATACAATGGCTTATCCATTTGGAAATGGTTTGCTTTGAAATAGCCTTTCCCTCTGCCCCTGCAGCAAATGGCACCAGCAGTTGTTCATATTTTCTTTGAGATTTTGTTCTGCTTTGAGTTGTCTGTGTAAATCCAATGAATGCAGAATCTGCTCCCCCTTGTTCTGTGGATTGGGAAAGAAAGTTGGCAAATGAATTGTCTGATTAAGAGCCACACTGGATACCACCTTAGGCATGAAGGAAGGATTGGTCCTGAGAGATACCCTGTCCGCATGGAAAATGATTAAAGGTTCCACTGCCATAAGAGCCTGTAATTCTGAAATCCTTCTAGCTGAAGTGACTGCTAAAAGGAAAGCTGTTTTCCAGGAGAGAAATTTTAAGTCTGCAGTAGCAGCTGGCTAGAAAGGAGGGAGAGTGAGCTTTTACAATACAAAATTGAGGTCCCAGGCAGGGGTTGTAGCTCTCCAGGGCGATCTTAAGTTTTTGGCCCCTCTGAGATACTGTTTTAGCAGGGGATGAGAGAAGAGGGGAGGTTCTGTGTTGTAATGAGCTGAAATGGCTGAGGCATGGATTTTTATGGAAGAGAAAGACAGGCTCTTGTGAAGCATCTCAGTTAAGTATTGTAAAATCTGAGGAATGTTGGGCACTGCTGTGCTTATCCCCTGAGATTGATTCCATGCACAGAATCTTTTCCATTTGTCAGCATAAGATTTTCTAGTACTAGGCCTTCTCACCTCCAAAATGACATCCATCACAGGTTTGCTGAGGGATGCTAAGGATGAATTTAGGTGATTAGCCACGCTGCAAGATTCAAAGTTTGGAGCTGAGTGTACAGAATTGGTTGTTCTGCTGAGACAGTAAGTAAGGTGTCTGAGGCAGGTGCCATGGTGGAAGGTGTGACACATTGCGCAGGAGTGGGTACCAGTGTTGGCGAGGCCAGTCTGGAGCAATCAAAATCATTTTTGGTTTGTCCTGTTTGACTTTTAGTAGAACTTTGGCGAGCAGAGGGGTAAAGGCATAGACTGATAGGTTTTTCCAGCTGAAGGACAGAACATTCACTTTCCAGGCTTTTTTATGATGAGCTCTTGTGAAAAAAATTGTCCAACTGATAGTTCTGGGGCGAGGTAAAAAGATCTATGTCTGGACTCCCCCATTTGCATGTCAACATGTTGAAAATCTGTGGTTCCAGTGTCCATTCGTGTGGGTCCATGAGATTTCTGCTTAGCTCGTCGGCCAGAGTATTCAGCATTCCTGGCAGGAATTGTGCTTGCAGTTGTACTTGATAGGTCAAGGCCATGTTCCACAATGCCATGGCTAGTCTGCAAAGGAGGTAGGAGTGTGTACCCCCCTGCTTGTTTATGTACCACATAACTGTGGTGTTGTT
>NC_056726.1:1602026519-1602099019 GCF_019279795.1 Protopterus annectens | reverse complement strand
TGCCTTGTGCCTGTTATTTTTCTGGTACAGACATAACCCTAAATTGGATTAAGAGGTTACAGAAAGTGGATGGGTGCCTCAATGAATTATTGCATAACTAAAGACTTTTTCACTCACTGCAAATCTTTGCTTATAAGTGTCTGTGGTTTATATAAAATACCTGTTAAAAATAGATTCTCTTACCTGGATAACAAGTCATGTCACAACAAAATATCACAATGAGATATTACCCTTTTACACATTTGTGTTTATTTATTGATTTAGTATTTCAGGAAACCATTGTCAGAAACGTCTTTGTTGCTGCAGTACGTCCTTTGCAATTACACAACTATCTTTAAGAATAAAGTACGCAAATATCTTTTCAAGAGTAATGTATGCAGAAGTATGCAGCATAAACATAAAAATTAAGCACAGAAATTTAGTAACAAAAGAAACAAAGCTACATTTTAACAAGAGAGTAATGTGGATACATGGTTGCTGTATGACTAATGGGATTACATAGAATAACAGTAATGGAGAGTGCATCGATACACAGACATCAAAAACAATTTATTCTAAATGAATTGTTGAGGTGTGGACAATGAGATCGAAACAGTTTGGGTCATGTAACATGAAAATGCATCCAAATACAATATGAAATCCCATAAATTTCAACGTGTTATATTTTGGATAATTCAAAAGATTATTAATTACAGACTCTGAGAAGGGCAGTAATGCAAATACTGTTTGTAATGAAATCCAGCAGAGCAAAAAATGGTGCTGCCCAGATTTGTGGTTTGCATCCAAGAGCCCAAGATAGCAAAATTCAGTTTCTAATAACTTTAGACAAACTGACATAAATGACAGTTTTAATTTATGCTGCATTAACTGGAATCAAAGTGAACATAATATAATTATGACAACATTCTGGGCAATCACTAATGTATTGGATACAATTATTATCCAGACATGCATACATATGTATGAAAATAAAGTTTCTATAAACGGATTCTCTCATGTCATAATGATGCTCTGTATATGCAAAATATTAAGAATAATTTTAGAAATAATGCAGTGCAGATTTACATGTGTAAAAGATCAGCGTTTTACTAATCAAATATGCTTGTTATCTACATTGTACCATATAGTCAAGTTCCAGCTCGTTCAGGTTCCCTGCTAATATTATCACCTGACCTATATGTATTAAGAAGACAACGTTTTGCAATAGGTATTTACATGCAGTGCTATAAAGCTGGCTGAAAATACATGAAATGCAGCTGAGAAGCCACTCTAGTATTTAAATGTTCAATATAATTCTAACTGTAGCATATTGTATATTGCTTACGTGTATCAGAATATAGATTTTTTTATATTTACTTTAACATTTTTACTTAGTGGTTAGCATTGCTACCTCAAAGTGCACAATTTGGTTTGTTTCAAACTGGGCTGCTTTCTGTGCAGAGCTTGCATGACCTTTTTTATCCATGTAGGTTTTCACTGGAGGCTGTGTTTTCCTTCTACATTCCAAAAACATGTAAGCTGATGGATTGCTGATGCTCAAAACTGTATGTGCAGACTTATCATGAGCTGTGGCAAGTGTTAGAGCAAGGTGGGGCAGCTGCTCCAGGCACAAAATGTTAGGGGTCATGATTAACACTGTAAAAGAGGTGCTGATCGATCACTACAAGCTATTTTATCATTTAAGCAGCATCTGTTCCAGAGTGCTTATCATATCCTTATCATTCACACGGTTGTCTCTGTGATAGGAAATGCAGCAAGGAGCTGGTACAGCTTTTTGTTACAGTTTATGAAAGGTGTTTGAGACAATGTAGCAAAGACATATACAGATACAAAATAGCTGTTTCCCTATGTGGAGGATCTGATACAACCAACAGCTGCCATGTAGACATACAGGTTTTTAATCTTGAGGACTTTTTTGTCTTCACTTCTCAAGTTGGTTGAGAAGGAAGTGCCAGTTAGGGGGCTTTACTCGCAGCACAAATTGAACTAGCTAAAGCTAGCATTCATGCAAATGTTTATGCACCTTGTGACAGTCATCTTTTCCAGGAATGCTTCCTGTTTTTATACCCATTACTTTTTGGGATAGGTTGTGGCTCTGCATGAAACTAGACTGGATAAATCAGGTAATGAAAATTGGATGAAAGGTGATTATAGATATTGGCATATTGTACCCCACTTAACACTTCCCAGATATTAGGATCTTATGTGCTGTTCCTGTTTTACACCAAGTGAAAACTGACATGTCTCTCAAATAGCACACATCTGTCTGAGTTGACCGCCTGATGAACTGACAGCCCCCCACCCCTCGATTATTACTGTGATTCTATAGAGGGCAAATATGTTTTCGAGAAAATATTATTGTTAAAATATCTTTAGATATCAGTCTGGAACCTGCAGGAAACTGTAAACATCATAAGAAATAATTATACACTAATGATCTCATAAGAGTAACTTTAAGATATACTTCCCTAGAGATCTTCCATGTGATATATTACCCATCTCTCACTTTTGAATAGAATGTAAAACTACTGCCATTTAAACAGTTTCATAAACTGTAGATTAGAAGAATATGCATTAATGAAGTTATTAGAATAACACTCAAACGTTTCTATTGTTTCCATTAGAAGGCTTACAATTGCTCTAAAATGCTCTAGGATGTATCTTGATAAAATGCTGCAAATCTTTAACCATAGCTGTGGAATGCTAAACACAAGACACCTCTGTTGTAAATCTTGTGACTGTAAACTGAGCCACATTTTACCCAACATGATAATGAAATATTGGCATAAATCAGCACAAAATGGAACACATCTCAGTGTGTTACAGTCCTACATGTGGTGTTATTATCGACATTTAAAGTATAGATCATTTTGATTTACAAAATGTCTCTCTGTAGTTTATTGTGTAAGAAAGTAAAACACTTGTATTTCCAAAGACAATTAAGACATAAGAGAATGAGATTACTAATTGTTTCTGGTGGCATTCCTCTTAATGTTTTGGTATCCATTTCAAGAGTTCCTTGCTGTCAGTGACTGAATCTTTTTGTTTGGTATTGTCTTTTGTACTGTTGATCTGGATCTTATATTTATATTTATATATTTTATTTTTCATACTGCAGTGTGCAACTGAAACTGACTATGAAAATAATGATAATAACAATAATTGCATGTTTACTGATGGTGTCAAGAATGTCATTTAGCACCCTTCATTGACCCTAAGAATGGCCGTTGGATTTATCCAAGTCACCTAAGAGTGAAATACAAGACCTAAGACACAAGACAGATCTATGACAGTTTTTTTTTTTTCAAGAGGAAAACAAAAGAACATGAACAAAATAATATGTTAAACATAGTAAAATTCAGTGACATAGCCTTCACCCCATACTGAATCTACACATCAGATTGTTTGGCTATTAGGAAAATATGTTCTGCTTTTTTGAACATATCTGTTGAATGTGCTGATTTCCCAGGCATTATCATAATTATTTAGTCATATTAGTTAATCATACGCCAACTTAAACAGTACACTGCTGTTCATTTAAGTGCACATTTTGTCATAAATTCTCAGACAGCATAAAACTGTATATCGCCAGCATAAGGAATGTCACTAAAATAACAGCACAAACTGAAAAAAAGAAGTTGTAATGGTTCAGTTAACACTGTTACAATGTGTCATGTTACCTCTTGATGATGAATTATTGCTTTAGCATTGTTTGTTGGTAGTGTTATTTGTTTTTGATACAATAGCAATGATGCAATAAAGATGAATTTTTAGTGATTCAAGAATTAAGAATGGAGCTACAGTATGAATTATATGTGTGTGCGACTGCACCTGTTTTGAATTAACTTTATTTAATAAAGAATGTAGTATTCCAAATTTCACAGACTCACTGTGGGATTTCAAAGCCATTTAAATTTCCAGTGCACCCTCTTCTATGACAAGGGCTCTAGGACTCTTCAAGATATGTAGGATAATGTGAACTTTATGAGCCATATGCCTGATTCTAAAAACATTGTTAGGCACAGTACACTATAATACTTTAAACTTTTATGATGGCATTACATACTTGTGCAAGATGTTGAAATAACTGAGTGGCTCATCATAGTGAATGAGCTATCTGTGGAGTTAGTGGTGCTCCAACTGTATGCAGGGAATGGCATTGCAGGCATTACATTGTGGAAAGGCAGTTCCAGTATATAAGTGGAGACGTACTGATGCTGGTGCTGTCTGACTTTGAGATCAGGGAAGACCACTTTGGACTATCATTTTGGGAATTATCCCCTGCAAACACTGGGTCTACACAAAACCTAGTTATTTTGAAAATATGAAATATGCTTCTGCAGCACAGCCTCACAGCATCTCCACTCCCTCATATTTTGGGATTTAATAATGCATGTGTAACAGAGTTTTACTTGCCATGCATACACCGTCCATTAAAAATACAGGCAGCACTGTGGGTACAGCTGACTTTCCATGGTCTCTGCGAACATACAGCAGACTTAACAGTCATCAGATAATACCAGAAATAGGTAAAAGTGTTCATTTATACTGAATGTTTGTGATTCTCAGTACGTGATCCTTACATATATGGGAGGATTCCTTCATTTGTAGTGTCATCGTAACATCTAACAACGTAAGGAGTACTGTACCCCGTGGTATGATGTCATAGTAGACTCCAAATTGAGATTATCAGAATATAATCTTAGAGACCTTATAGAACAAGAGCAGTACACCAGAAGCTACAAAAGTGGCAAACACCAGAGATCACAAACCATAACAAGAGAAAACTAAAAGAGCTTAACATGCATAGTACTGAGTGAAGAAGCTAGTGGGGTATGCATGATATACATTTGCAAATACTTCAAAATAATCTATAGAGTCCAGGTAGGTACTTCTTTAAAAAAGTGACAAACAATGGTCTACTATGAATAATCATGTATTGTTTATTTGACAAAAATTTGAACCCAAAACATCTAAAACATTGGGAGGTTTTAGCTAAAATAATGACTATCTCATGATCAGCAAACACATAAAACTCCCACACACCCACAATCTATATCTATATCTATATCTATATCTATATCTAATCTATATGTATATCTATATTATATCTATATCTATCTCTCTTTCTGTCTCCCCCATATATATATATAATATATATATATATATATATATATATATTTGCATGTGTGTGTGTGTGTGTGTGTGTGTGTGTGTGTGTGTGTGTGTGTATATATATATATATATATATATATATATATATATATCTCGAAAGAGGGGGGGGGGGAGAGAGAGAGGGAGATAGGAACTGCTAAGGAGCTGTTAATAATCTATTTATTTCGGTCCAGAGGTGCAAGATTTGATTCCCTCAGCCTCTATCGCTTAACTGCATGACTCTGAGCAAGTTACTTAACCAGACAACACTGCTGGGCTAAGTATGAAAAAGCTTCAAGGAGATCAGTGCTGTATCCTCAGAAAATAAATACAAATAAATAAGTAAATCTAGATATGGATACGTATAAATCCCCATTCCCCCAAAATATACCCAAAAAACCAGAAAGACTTGGATTAAAGGGAGTAAGTGAAGAAAACCCATCTTACTTTTATGCTCTTCAGCAGGTTCGACCATCATGACAGGGTCACCAGTGATCTTTTTGGTTCAACATTCCAAGCACAGATCACCTAACCACCTACATGATAACAAACACTATGGCTTCCACCAAATAAGGACAAGGCACAACCTGAGGATACAAGCTGGGCAGTTCAGGACAGATGCAATGTATAATTATTTCATAGAAAGTGTAGTAAGTGACTGAAAGAGTGTTCATGAAGAGGGAAGAGGTAGTGCTGAGAAAAACAGTGAATAAATTTAAGAATGCACAGGCCAGACACAGTAGTGAATAAATTGCGGGCAATATGGCACTCAGCTGTACCTCATGCCACATTGCATAATTATGGGTTAAAATAATGCAGGGTATTCCATATCACTTAAATAATGGGCAGATAAGATAAGCAAAGTGGTCTTTATCAAAAATCTATGTTTTGTCTAACTAAGTAATGTGTATGAAACATTTGGTCTTTGGCCTCAAGCACTGCCTGAGATCTCAAATGTATAAGCTGAAGTTTGTGTAGTTGTTTCAAAGCTTTGAGATATAGTTGGTCTATGCACTCATGATACGAGTAACAATGAGTAACAAAAGGTTGTATTGACGAGTTGTAATTAGTATTTTGTTTTTGTATTTTTGCTGTTCATAAAAAATGTAGTAGCATGTGAAAAAATATATAGTCAGTTGATATATGTAGCATTGCAATAGAGGTAACTGCAAAATTTACTTCAGAGAATTAGAAAAGATCTTCTGTGCTGTGGGATCATAGAAGAATGTAGCTTTATGAGCTGCATCTTTTATTTTTTGTGAAATATCAGAATACGATGCATAAAAAAGTCATAATTTTTAGAAAGTCACACAGTTTCTAAATCCCTCTTTAAAATTATTTTCTTTCTCAATCGTCTTAATCATGAAACATTGTGCTTTATGTTATGGTTTGTGCTATTTTAAAAATATACCATTCTAAATGTTTTATTCCCCTTCTCCATTACCATCTGTGATATGTTCTGAAACACTGAACTGCTGTCATAGCTCCCCCAAATTACGCCATTAATAAAATACCAAACAACTGAAAAGGCACCACTAATCATATTTTAGGTGTCACCCTTTACAAGCAGCCCTGAGCAGATTTCTGAAATGTGTAGGAAATCTACAGGGATTTCTAAAAATCCCACGGTCTGCTACTACTCTGCAGCTTAGCAATACAGCAGCACCAATGCATTCAGAGCATGGCATCAGTCCTATGGATACCAATGCACACGGAGCATGGTATCAGCCCTATGGATAGTCATCTTCCTAGTTTTGTCCTACAGGAATCAGCAGTGCACACCCTATAAGGTAACAAATATTTCAAAGACATCATCCTTTACTCTACATGGGTTAGTACTGCAAAGAATTAGGTTTCACTAATTTTACATTGTATCATTATAAGCAATGAGGCAGTACAAAATAGCCAGAAGCAAGAACAAATGTACTTGTGCTATTCTGCAAAAAACATGAATTACTCCATTCCCTTTCCTGGGCTCAGACTGTCTACATAGGGCTGTATGTTCAAGAAAATTCAACACTTTTCCATCAGATCTTCAAAAGGCACATTTGTCATTAAGGTCAGACCAAACCCATGGAGTGGACTCTTTGCAAATGTGCCCCATCTGGTAGCACATTATAACAGTTAAATGCAAGTTCATGGCATATTTTTGGCAAACCTTTTTTGGTAGAGCTGTGCTTTGATACCAGATGTCTGTTTACCATAAATTGTGGTACACACAGGACGTGCCAGTTATTGTACTGTTCTACCAAACACAATAAATGTATTAATATCTAGAAAGACAGCCTTAACAGAGAAGTCCAGCTTGAACTCTAAATAAGGCTACACTGTTGTGTGACCTTAATATTTAACATGATAAAGCTAATCAAATAATTGGCCCTTTGCATATATGCTTATTACAAGCATAGCAGATAGTAAAGCTATATGAAAATCCTTTGTGTTGATAAAAGCTCTAGAAAATGCCCCTGATTTTAGCTATATGTGAAGGAATGATGTAACATGCATATTACAAATCACAGTAAGTACAGACCATGAAAGAATTTGTATGAATAGCATTGTAACAGCAGGGCTGGTATTGGATGGTGTGTGTGGTTCCCCATCCAAACGGAGACAATCGGTAGTTGCAGAACAGCACTCCAACAGGCAATCTTTTGTTGACGTTGATGTGCAAACATTGCTGTCTTCATCACAGTTAGTGCTACAACCAGCTACGAATATAACATTCGCAGACAAAAATTTCTTTCTCAGCTGAAAAAAAAAAGAAAGTTATTTACTTTCTGTTCTTTCCTTTTTAATTTTCATGCTCAGTATTTTATTTTGCATGTGTAAGTGTTTCATACATCACAAGTAACAAGTAATACCAAGGCCAGACATCAAGGAGAGATGTTCAGAATTCTCAAGTATTTCAAATGATCGACACACAAGTTTAATAATGAAAATGTGCACAATGATTCAGAGAGAGTGAAAGCAGAAACACCATAGGGAGTGTATAAATCAGGGGGTCGCTGACTTAACAATGAAGTAGAGCTCAGATTTGGGGTAAATATACTAGTCAATTCACAAATACAGGACAATAATGTACCAAAGTAATACTGTTTCTATGATATGTTGGGGAGAAGAGGAAGTACTATTTTGGAAAGGTTAAAAGGCTGCAGATGCCAGCATTGTGTATTCGGCTGGCTGGGCAAAGCTACATTATGTTCAGTTGTACAGAACCCATTTCTGGATTGCAACAAAGCTGGTACAGTGGAGATGGGATTGAGAAATGAAAGTGTAATTTTGAAATGTCTACATTGAAAGTGTTATGAGAAGCCCCCATCTGCCATGTCATTGTCATGAATATAATTAGTAGCCTCATGCCAGAGGGCCAGTCAGGAGACAAAAATCTGACCAGTCTCTAGAACTTGCAGAGACAGGAGGGTTTCTGGCTAAGAAACCTTCCTCTCCCCCAGTAGGATCAAATAAACCCATCTATAGTAGAATGTGAGCATGTGAGCTCAGAAGCACACATGGTACACATTAGGCATTGAGAGGTGTTACTAAAGAAAACAGCATAAATAAAAATTCTGGCCTTGCAGATTGACAACTGCTGGTATTTCTCTGCCAGTTTGCAGTCAGCAAATCTCAGAGTTATTTTTTTTTTGGGGGGGGGGGGGACGACAAAATAACTTTAGAAAATAGATGCATAAAAATAAGGGACTCAGCACATGTACCCTGGATATTGGCCTGGGTCAGGAGAGGGCATACATATTGTTTATGGCGTGAAGAAGCAATATGTTAAATTGAGATGTGATTAGTAACTGACAAAAAAAGTTGATTGTCCCTCACTAAAGGATCTTGCTGCATTCTTCTGACAGGGGGTAGACCTACACATATCACAGAATCAACCATGTAGCAGTACAAACTGTGACTGGAAGATAATGACCAGAGATGTAATAAGGTAACAATACAATCAAATCCACATGAAAATACTGATCTAGAAGAACTAATCAAGCAAACAACAACTTCCTTTACTAAAATAATGTCCAGATGTCTGTAATACTCTGCACATGTCTCTAGGTTTTCTGCTTGTCACTGTTTTATTCCACAGCATCACAATTAAATGAAGTTTATTTCTAAAGGGGAGTGCCCAGCCTCCATGTACTCCAGTAAACATGAATTTCATTTCCACAAGACTACTTTCATGTATAGTTTCAATTGACTACAGGTGTTCCTCATCATTTCTAGTAATCCCTCTATCTTTCTGATGATGTCTTGTTATATATATAACAGATTTTAATTGCAGATATGGAGTGCATGGAGTATGTAGTCTGGCCACTCCTCCTAATCTAGCCACTCCCCTACTCACCGGATAAGGTGGAACACCTTCCTGACAAACATCTTATTTCCCAAACTCTTGTGAATTACCTTATGAAATTTAGTCTTAATTCTGTTACTCTGTTTGACTGCATTACTTATAGTAGTATGCTCCAGTCATCTACCATCCTTTATGTGTAATAATGCTTCCTTCCATCTCTCTTGAGATGTCCATCAGACAGTATCTTCAAACTATTTCTTATTGCTCTCATACACTGCTTTTTTTTTTTTTGAGAGATAGTACACACTCTGATGGTATAGGTACCCTAGGTATACATAAATATTTCTGACAAGTCCCAAACTAATTCCTTTCTGCAAAACCATAAATATTAAACTTAAAACAACCAAAAACCACATCAAAGCCTCGGAAAATATGTGACAAAATGAATAAAAACAAACAAAAATCACTGTGATGGTGTCTGTTTTTTCCATCACAGTGATTTTGTTTGTTGTTATAAATATTAAACTTTTGTAATCTGTCTGCACATGGCTTTTGTTACAAAGTGTACAGCATTTGTTTTGCCATCCACAGAGCTACCTTAGTCCAACCTATGTTGCTAGAAAGAAAAAGTCTCCGCAATTGCAGACAATACTAACTGTATATACAGCAGGGAAACTGGCAGACTAGATGGGCCAAATGATTCTTTGTATTTATACTACTAATGTTTAATCCTCTGGATCTTGGTATTCTGCCAACTGTTCTTGCTTGTTTGTCAAGTTGCTTGGTAACTGTTATGCCATCTTCTATAACTATACCTCCCAACCTCTTATCAGAAGAAATCTGGGCAAAGCCTAAAATAATGGGAGGAAAAGCCCTAAAATAGGCACAGATGTTAAATATTGCACTTATAAACCTAAGAGAGTTGGTAGAATAACTGGATGTGTTAGCGTGCATTTTCTGAAGGATATAAAGTCTGAAAATCAGATATATGTCATTCTTTAGTGACTTCAGTCCTAAGTGACTTGCCAGAAAACCACAGATTTATGAGAAACAGACCAAAATATGAGATAAAATATGAACATTCTGTGAAAATCTGGACAGTTCAGAGTTATGGCTATAAATATCTCTTCATCCTGTTTCTCAGGTGCTATTGCTACTGCTTCCCCTCAAGCTGTGTGCACCCTTTTCTAGATTTTTGCATCATAGATGTACTGTGTTGCATTTTCTTGTAGTGAATTTAAGAAACTGCATTTTAGGTCAGTCCTCTTATTCATGGTAAGCCTTTCTCATCCTTTCTGCACCTTCTTGTGTATTAGCCATGTTACATAAGCTGTTCTTTCTGGTCCTTCTCCAAGGTCACATTAAGATATTGCAATGACCAGTGGTTTACTTAAGTTCAGCTGAATCACTCTAATGTGAGTTTATTTATGTATTTACTAGTTGAGAAGTAGGTGGTTTGGTCTATTGAATCTTTACCTGGGCTCATCGAGCAAAGAAATACGAGGATGGCAGAAATTCAGAATTTCCACTATCATGTCTAAATATAGCATTAGCCACAGTACAACTTAGTACAACCCTGCTTGTATGATACCTAATATAAAATAAACACATACTTTAATGATTGCATATACTTATAATAATAAGGCAATACAGTGGCAAAGTTACAGATTAAGATGTAGCTTGTTAAGTATAATCATTGTCACAGAAGCAATTGTATTTGGTGTCTCCTTTGAAGTGTTCTTTTACAGCATCTTTAATGAGCTTTAATTTATTTTTTATTTTAACATTTGTTAACCAGGAAAGTCTGACTTGGAACAAAGTCAATTTTCAGTGGAGTCCCAGGCAGAAAGGCTCCAGATGCATGTCTTTGTAACGTGGGAGGAAAGTGGAGCACCTGGAGGAAACCCACACGAACGCAGGGAGACTCCGCACAGAAGGCACCCCAGCTGAGAATCGAACCGGAGAAGCTATTGCTGTGAGGCGACAATGCTACTGTTGCACCGTCCATTAATATTTCTTGATTACTAACATTGGAAGGTTACTGGATCCAGGCTGCTGGTCCAGTATGGAGAAGGCTCTTTTCCAGCAGTGGTCTTATAAGGTGACCATGCTAGAATTAGACTGTTGTCTTAGGCACTTTTAAGCCCATATCTGTAATCTTTCAAGACAGGTTTCCTTTTAAGAGATGAGCAGTAGCTTTGATTTAATACTTAGATCAGTGTATTCAGAAGGAATGTAGTTCTGTCAGTCACTGATCACCATTTTGATTTTTCAAGTAATCATCAATGATGCATAGAGGATTTGCTAAAAGGATAAATCTGCAGACTTTATTTTCTGTAATTTGTATTCTGTGGATATTTTGGACTGAATGCAGTACAAGAAATGGGAAGCCATACTCCAGTTTAGGTATTAGTGCATTTTTGGCAATGGCTAATCTGGCTGTAGGAGACATCAGACAACTGATTCTGTAACAAAGTTTTAGTTGAGTGAAGACTTTTTTAGTGATATTATCTGTATGGCAGAAGAGTCAACAGGGAGGCTCAGATATCTATGTTTGGTGACTTTTCGGATACTATTCCCTTTATCAATTATTTATTCAGGGAGAATAGCAGTCGCTTTTTGCCTGTGGCAAAAATATTACATTGGTTTTCTATGGGTTATTAGTAGTTTGTTAGAAGAAGACTAGGTAAATAGTTCATAGGTTCATAGGAGATTACTAGGCTAATGGCTTAAGTGCCCTTACAAGCCTAGCCAATGTAACCTGATTTTACCCAATATATGGCCCCTAGGGGCAAGAGGATGGCATGGATTTGTGCATGTGCATTGAGTATCTTAAAGATTTTCCCTTTCCATAATATGGATACTACACCAGGTGTGAATTTGTGATTCCCCATTCATTGATCCATACTGTGTTTGAAGAGGGCCAGGGAAGGGCTCTGCTTAATGTGACTAGGAAGCCTGTACCAAAGAAGGGGCAATCTCTGAGACACATATCTGTCTCTCCAGCATGTTTTGTTTAAGTCACTGACTATGTTTAGTTCCCTAAACTGGGTGACCCAAATGCTGTTTGACTTGTGGATGGGTAGCAGCTCCATCAGCGCAGAATGTGGGAGTGGATTGTAGGTCAGACATAGGTCACCCCTTAATAGTCAGTAGGAGACAGAGTGAAGGGATAGGGCTTTTAGTCTAGCCACATAGTTCATGTTGTTTCCATCCTGTATTTTCTTTGTGAGGAATCTCTGAGTTTTTTTCAGCTGCTGTAAGTGCCTAGTCAAGTACATGCCAAATGGCGCATGGTACTCAACTATTGCTCTAATGAGGGCTGAGTACAGCGGGACTATAATTTCCTTGGATTTGGATGACATACCTTTAATTATAAGTTGTGCCACATAACAAGGATGTCCTCACCACTGTGGACACATACAGGTCAAAGTTCAGGCTACTATCTATCTGTGTACCTAAATCTCCCACATCTGAGTCTACTCCAAGGGTGTGCTATTGATGTTGAAATGTGCAGGGGTATTTGACTTACCAAAGGGTATGATAATGCATTTCTTTTGCATTTAATTTTAGGTTATGGTTTTGGCACCAATTGTTTGTCTGATCTAGACCCTTCTGAAGGATATCTACATCACTGGGGAATTTAATGATTGCCCCCAACTTGCAGTCATTGGCAAACGTTGTCATCCAGAGGCCTTCCACGTTTACCTTCACATCATAGAAGTATATTCTGAAGAGGAGTTGTCCCAGTACTGAACCTGTGGCACATCATTAATAGCTGGCCTCTTGCTGGATGTGGATTAACCCACTTTAACCACATGTGTCCTGTCCATGAGCTAGTTGGCTATCCATCTGCTGACATAGGGATTTATGCACAGTTTTGTGAGTTTTTATTTGTAATACCTGTGTGGGGAATTTTGTCAAATGCCTTGACCAAGTTGAGGTAGACCGTATGTACTGTTTTTCCCTCATTCATGGCCTTAGTGACTTTATCAAAGAAATCCATCAGATTGAGCAGACATGATCTGCCCTTGATAAAGCTGAATTGGGTTGTGTCCAGTGTTTGGAGATCTCCTATGTCATTATTTATCAGGTCCATGATTATTCTTTCTATGGCCTTACATGTAAGACTAGTCCAACTTTTGGGTCTGTATTTACGGGGTCAGACCATTATCCCCATTTATGCAGATGGATGAGTGTTGCTGTCCTCCACTCTATTAGAAAAAAGCTAGTCCAGAGGTTGTGGTTAAACAGATATCCTAATGGGCCTGATAAGTCCTGATTTAAGCTGATTAAGAGGCCACATGGTATATTGTCATCCCCCACAGAAGCCGTGTTTTTAGCTTTAGAGAGCACAGTGCCAACCTCTTCTTTGGTGATAATTGGTGGTAGAGCATATTTCCTGGGGGAGAATTCGGGGTGGTAGGGAGGTGAAATTTGTACTGAATCTTTCGGACAGTAGAGTTGCTATTTCTTCCAGCTGAGTATAGGTGATGCCATCTGCATCTAACTATCTGTACATTGTTTAGCATTGCCCTTAAGATTGTGGATGTAACTGAAAAATGCCTTATGGTTATCCTTAGCTTTGGAGGCTATTTTTACCTCAAAGTCTGCTTTCAGAGACTTGACTAGTTCCCTGATTTGCTTCTTTAGATTAATGAGGGAGTTCTTGATCTGTTGTGTACATTCCCTTTTACTTCTTGACAGGATTATCTTTATTTTGTTGAACAATCTATTAATAGCAGGGGTCTACCAGTATGGCTTGTTTTTGTGGTTTGACCTAGGTTTATTTAGATCTGTTACTGCCATTTCTATACAGTTATTTATATTATCATACAGAACTTTTGTGTATGCCTCTGCATAGGATTCTGTGTTTTTTGGATTTGGGAGAACTTGGAGACTAGCTATGCTGTCCCTTCCTTAATAGGGGTAATTTACCTTAGAGAAGTTCCTAAAGTTTTAGGGGTTAGGTAAGGGGACTAGTTTTACCTTTATTTCAAGGAGACCGCTTTGTGATCTGATATTACCAGTGATGACATCACTTCACTATCAACCTAATACCCTTCACTTCACTATCAACCTAATACCCTTACACTAGGAGACTTTAACTACCCCTCCATTAGCTGGCACAACTACTCCTGTTCAAACTCATTTGCCCAATGTTTTCTGGAATTCATGAATTCCAGCGCCCTGGACCAACTCATCCTCACCCCCACTAGAGGTAAAAACATTCTCGACCTGGTCATTACAAACATAGGGGACTGCTGCTCTACACCAATAATCAACCCCTCCCTGGTTAGATTTGACCACAATTAATCACCATCGATATTCAAATCCCACCCCCAAAAAGGAAACCACAGTGAAGAACTTCTCCAAAGCTCATTTTGAGCTTCTAAAGACAGAAGTGGCAAACTTCATGCCATCCATGGATTTGGGGAATGCAAGTATGGCTGCTGAATCATACACCAAGGCACTGTATATAAGCATTTACACAAGTGCATAGATCGGGCCATACCAAACAGAACTAAGACACTGTCCTCCAAAAAAAGGAAGCTAATCTGGTGGACCCCTGCCATCAACAAACTCTACAACAGAAGGAAAAAACTGTTGCAGAAAAGGGTAAAGTCCCAAGACTGGAAAAATTTTCTTGTAAATCTCAGCAAAAAACTGAGATCTCTCATCAAATCTACCAAAGCTAGTTACAAAAACAAAATTGTTACAGATACTAAGGACAACCACAAGGTATATCAAGAATCTGCATAACAATACGCAGATTTACTCGGAGCTACTTCACAATGGCACCACTTATACTGAACCAACTGATATTGCCAATATCTTGGCAGACAGGTTTAGTGCAAACTTTACCCCCCCTTCACCCCCTAAATGGCCCATCTCAATACCTGAGGAATGCCAAATCCCTATTATCATGACTGCACAAGTAGAAACCGCACTGACCAAAGTCAAGGATACAGCTTCCATGGGGCCAGATAATATACCTGGATGTGTCCTACATGATTTACAAAAGGAACTGGCACCACATCTGAGTGCCCTGTTCAACTACAGCCTCACTTCAGGCTTTGTTCCCACCAAATGATGCACCACTACAGTCATCCCACTCCACAAAGGGGAGAAAGACTACTGACACTGGTAACTACTGCCCCATCAGCCTGACGAGCCTGATCTGTAAGGCTATGGAGCGCATTATTACGGATCTTATAAATAGGGATATAGGGAACCTTCAAACCCTGGACCCCACGCAGTTTGCATTTGTGAAGGGCAGATCATGTCTGTTCAATCTGATAGACTTCTTCAAATCTGTCATCAGAGCAGTGGATGAAGGCAAGGCTGTCCACACTACCTACCTCAATCTAGCCAAAGCCTTCGACACCATCTTCCACTCTGGAATCATTGATAGACTCACTAATTTGGGCATTGACCCCTACATCACAAGATGGGTAGCCAACTGGCTCATTGACAGAACCCACACAGTGAAAGTAGCAGACTCCAAATCTGACTACTGGGCAGTTACAAGTGGAGTCCCGCAGGGATTGGTTCTGGGTCCTCTCCTGTTTGGCATCTACTTCTCTGAAGTTCAAGCCAACACAAAGGGACTCTGGTTAACCAAATTCATGGATGACTGCAAACTGGGAGCTATTATTGATTTTCAAGCTGATGTAGACATCCTACAAAAAGGCCTCATGGACACCAATGACTGGTGCCAAAACCATGTCTTTAGGCTCAATGCTAAAAAGTGCATAATTCCCTTTGGAAAAACATGGTGCCCACAAACTACCATATTAATGGTAACCCACTTAACTCCAAAGGTGTGATAAGAGATCTAGGGACACAGATAGATAGCAACCTCTCCTTCGACAACCATGTTGCTACTGTCATTGGAAAGTCATTCTACGTTGCACATCTCATTACAAAAGGTTTCTCATTCAGGAAGAAAGAAATCATAATCCCGCTCTACTCATCCCTCATTAGACCCATTATAGATTACAATGTCTCATTTGGCATGTACCTCACTAGACACCTCCAACAGCTGGAGAGGCCACAAAAGTTCCTCACAAAGAGGATCTTAGGACTCAAACATATGTCTTGTACAGAAAGACTCAAAAAACTCCAGCTTTACTCCATCTCATATTGCCTACTTAGAGGCAATCTCTGCTTGACATACAAAGCCATGGCTGAGTCAATATTGCTAGACATGCTTCATCTGAAAAATTTACAATCCCTCCATGCCACATGCTCCAAAGACCTCAACCTCATCACCACATTAAACAGAACCTGCTGGAGGGACAGGTTTCTAACTCAGAGACTTCCCATACTCTGGAATAAACTCCCCATTCACGTCAAGCAGAGCACCTCACTAGCTCTTTTCAAGAAAAATCCTGACGATTGGATGGGTAATAGGAAATTCATGCTGGGATCACTTTACTAGCCTTGCTTGATAGGGGCACAAGGAACTAACATCTGGCAGCCAGACGACTATGAATATTCTTGGGCTAGGCTTGCATTGGCTCCAGGGCCATTAGCTTAGTAATAACCTATGAACCTATGAACCTGGTGGGATGCAGCAGTCTCCCATATTTGTGAGTACCAGATCTAGGATATTTGTTCCCTTGGGGGGGGGGGGGGAGTGCAGACTAGCTGCTCCAGTGCATTTGAATTTACAAACTCAGGAAATCTTTGGGCCTGCATGTTAGTTTTTGTGTATGTCTCCCAATTAATGGAGGTGATAGTTAAAATCACCCATGAATATGGTATTGGGCTGGATGGTGAGTGATTCTAGTAACTTCAGGTATGATGTATAGGTTTCCTGGTTCATAGTGGGAGACCTTTAGCTAGCAAGAATATGGCAATGATTTTTCCCATGGTTAGCTGGACATGGAGTAGCTCAAGCATGTCATATTGTTTGACCAGCCTTGAGGTGTGCTTATCCTTTATATAGATACACCTCCACCTTTTGCTCTTTCATGTTCAGTGGATGTTCAGAATGTATGAAAGGCATTATAGCCATGCACTGCTGAAGGCTTTCCATGGCTTTGATCCATGTTTTGTTAACTGCACAAGCGTCAGCATTCTCTGCGGTGAGGAGAGCTTCCAGGGAGGGCGGTTTCTTGTTGAGGCTCCTAGCATTGAGGAGTAACACCTTTAGCTTGTCCTGAGTATCTCTTATTATGATGTGAGGTTTGTCTGTTTGGCAATGACTAAAAAAGCTACTATAAGGGTGGATAATGTTTTGTCCAATAACCGAAAGCCTGGAGGTGATGGATGAAGACCATCCCTGGCAAAGCAGTGTAGCTTATCAGTCATGTCCTCTCAGGCTGACAAGTATTGGACCCCTTTGAGATGACACCAGTAGCTAAGCCTATTGTTAAAATCAATCATTTTCTGCTGGTATTTTGGCACCATCCTTGGAGACAGTAGAATGTTGCACAGTGATAGGCTCATACCTGCCTGTAACACATTTTCTGAGAGCTCAATCTTCTTCATAATCCAAGGAGGTATTTCTCAGGTCATTCATGGCCACATGGACTATGACTGAATCATACTGGTAGTTAGGGGTCCACTAACCTGGGCTGCTAATATTGACCTTTTATCTTTTGGATTAAATTCCCCTCTGCTTAATTATTCCGGCATCAGATCCTAATCAACATGTGGTTGTTCCAGGAATTTTCTGAACTTGCAGCTATATTTATGCCTTTTCCACATTTCTTGTCTTCTCATTTGATCCTTCTGCTTATATTCTTTCTTTTGCTTTTTGGCACATGCTGTTGCTGCCTGATTTTTTGTTACTTCTGGTCTGGTTTTCATTCCTGCTTGACACCGATACACTTCTGCTAAACTAAGCAGGAAAGTCATCTTAGATTTGTTCTCTTCATGTTTCAAAACCTTCACTATGCCTGGATCTGGTGAGGTCAACAGATATGTATGCAGTTCTACGACTGCAGCTCTGTACATTTAATCAATTTCAAGGAAGCCCATACCGCCCTCAGAAAGAGGAATATATAACCATGGTATACACTGATTTTTATGCATCATTTTATAAGTGTAAAGTATTTTTCTTGATTTCATATCCAACTGATACAATACCTGTTGTGGCCAGTCAATCACCCCAAAATTATAGTTAGGACAGGAACAGCGAATTGGTTTGTAGCTTGGAGTTTTGTCCTAGATATTAAGGATATTTTTAATATTAATTTTAGTCTTCTAAAATATTTCTTACTGAGTTTTGTTCGCATTTGTTCTGTTTTATTGCAGATCTTTCATCAATTCTCAAATATGTATACACTCCCTCCTGCTCAAGTTCCTTTATATCCTATTCCTGTCCCAGAATGATATTTTCTTGGTGCTGTAGCTTTCCTGCTTTAAATGTTGCTTTTGTGTTAGTTGTCTGATGCTATAGCAATTATTGCCAAAGACATTAAGAGCTGAAATACGTAAATCATACTATCTTAAAAGTCAAAGCACTGAGTAGAGTTGAGGAGTATTGTTATGTAATATGTAAAGTAACTTGCATATACTAATTGCACCAAATTGCTCACTAACACCTCTTAAGTTATTTCTGAATAGTTTGCTTGAACAAAGTGAAGGACATTACTGCAAGTATATGATCCTATGATGGTTTGTAATGTTTATTGTATAATTCATTGAGGTCATATATTATACTTTTTGTTTCAATTCATGCAATGTTTCATGATATTCACATGAGCATTTGGGATGTTTTTTATGCGTATTTTAATAGTGGAAGTATATCTTGTTTTTATACATATGTTTTTAAATTTTAATTGGTTAATTGTTTAATCGATGTGGATGATTGTATTTAAGTTGTTTTTGAATCAACCATTGAGTATCTGATGAAGTCAAGGTGTGTTTGACGAAAACGTTGTACTTGTATTTACTGGCGTTAATAAAGAGCATGGTTGAGGTCTTCCTGGACTGATATATTCTTTGGTTTGGTTTATTTTATCAGCAGAGTCTCTTTTTGGTTTTTTTACATTACTGCAAGCTGAAATTTCATTATGGACGTCATTTAGGTGATAAGAATATGTTTTGACATAATAGCTGATAACCACCACTCTTTTAGAGGAAGGCTATGCAAATGAAAGTGACACTACTGTTGAATTCAAAAAATATGTATATTTTCCAACTAAGTAATAGTCCACAGTTCAATGCAGTGATCCAATGAAATGTGCTGTGGTGGTCAGTTACCTCAAGGTAAATATCTTATACAAGACAGTAAGGCAGTTGTTCATGCACTCACCCAGTTCAATTTCTGTACTAGTCAAAAAGGTCCTACATACATACTAGTTTAATTCATAAATTAGTGCACAGAGTCACATCCTGATACAAATATGTTTATATCGGGTGAGCAGATATCTGTAAGCAAACCAATCAGCCGTGAACAATTCAGGGAGGGGGAGTTACAGGAAAGATTGACAGGTAATCTAAGCAGTCTATATTAAATCATTCTGCCTGCTTTTATTTGCAACCCATTTAAGTCCAAAACTAAGCATATGTGTTGCACATTGACAAATGACTGTAGTAGTATGCATTTTAATAGTGAGGGTGTCTCACTTGCTGGCTGTTCTGAAAACAACCATGTGAAGTGATCTTTACTTTGACATCAATGCACAGCATTTTTCAGTGGCTCATTTGTTGAAGGTGCATATGTTCGTGGCTGCTGCTATGTTTACGAAAGAAAGTGAAAATAAATTTTCTGTACATAGAGACTTTTTTTTGCAGGTTTAGTTGGGAGCTGCAGTCCAATAATACTGGCCACCCTTGCCTGTGATGGTCTTTGATATTCATGTGGTGGGCACTACATATTCTATAGCTGCATCAGTTTTACAGCTTTCCCAATAAATGCCAGGAATATGAATCTAAGTAAAAATTCAGTAGTATAACTCAATTGTACTGTTCTTTGCTCATTCAGTATCAAACTGTTATAATGAAGATGGTGATTAAGTAAAGTATTGCCTTGTTAAAATTGTTTTTAAAACTTACTTGAACATGTGCAAATAGAGTATGAATTATATGATACTTCTGTATCCGCTTGTCTATCAGGTCCTAGTTCTCCTGATTTGCATACTCTCACAAATCGAGTTATGGTTGATCTAATGTTGATTAATTTAGTATAGTTTCAGGCAGATGCATAGTTCATGGTTATAAATCCCTGACTGTGACTAAAACAACTTGAGTAAATTAGCAGCCCTAGGAGTGCAGAAGCCGTTTGGGGGAGGATACAATTAAGTAGTCATATCCAGGTTTACCAGCATAGAGAGACAGATAACAGCGTTAACTACTACAGGCCCCCAAATTTGACTCGAGATACCCACTCCACCTATCTGGACCTCTTCAAATCTATCAAGATTCAACCCTTTACCCTGATCCTGGGTGACTTGGAAAAACTACTCGTGCCAGAACACAAATGCCCAGAGATTCCTCGATGTTATCTATGCAAATGTCTTGGAATAGCTAGTCAATGCCTCCACAAGAGGTGATAATATCTTGGACTTGGTATTAACCAACATGAGTAACCACTGCAGCACCCCTACAGTATCATCCTCCCTGGTAAGATCCGACCATAAAGCGGTCACTTTCAAAGTCACTATCTCCCCGACCCCTCTCTAGCTAGGGTAAAACAAAAAAACTTCTCCAAAGCTGATTACAACCTCCTGAGGGATGGTATAAACAACTTCACTGCCCCCTTCCCCACAGTAGGAACTAGCACCAAAGTCCAAATCTACACCCAAGTACTATATGAGCATTTCTATATAGATGTATTGAATCAGGAATACACGACAGGACAAAAATCATCCTCCGCAAGGAAGAGAAAATCTGTCTGCTGGACAACTGCAATAAATAAACTATATAACAAAAGGAAAAAATTACTGTCCAGGACCAAGAAGGAGCAGGTGCCCAATTAGAAGCAATCCCTTCTTACCCCAAACAAGCAAATAAGAGCACTAGTGAAATCCTCTAAAGCCAACTTCGAGTCCAAATTGACCACATCTACTAGAGACAATCATAAAGGCTTCTTCACATATGTCTGAAATCTCAAAGGAAGTACCCAGATCTGTTCAGAACTGGTGGTCAAGGACACCACATACACAAATGCTGCAGATATAGCCAATCTACTGGATGACAGATTCAGTGAAAGCTTCTCCCCTCTGTCCCCCCCATCAGTAAATCAGGACATCCCCAGTACCTGCCCCCCACCCCTTATCTCTAGGGAACAGGTCATCACTGGCCTCTCAAAGGCAAAAAATGCAGCCTCCATGGGACCCAATAACATCCCTGATTGCATCCTACATGAACTCAAGCATGAACTTACAGCACCATTAGGCACCCTATTCAACCAAAGCCTGAGTACCAGCTTTGTCTCAGCAGAGTGGAGGACAGCCACTGCCACTCCTTTACAGAAAGGTGGAGCATCCACCAATCCAGGAAATTATAGACCCACCAGCCTAACAAGCCTGATCTGCAAGGCCAAGGAACAGATTATTATGGACCTCATTAACAGGGACATTGGCAACCTACAAACACTTGACCCCACACAGTTACGCTTTGTCAAGGGGGGGGGGGTCATGTCTGTTAAATCTGATCGACTTCTTTGAGATAGTCACCAAAGCCATGGACGAGGGGAAAACGGTGCACACTGCCTCCCTTGACCTGGATAAAGCCTTTGACACTATTCCCCCACTCAGGCATAGTAGATAAACTCTCTCAACTAGGCATCAATCCATATGTTACCAGATGGGTAGCAAACTGGCTCACTGATAGGACCCACCTAATCAAAATAGGGGAAGCCACATCAAGCAGTTGACCTGTAACAAGCGGTGTACCCCAGGGATCGGTCTTGGGGCCTCTATTATTTGGGATCTACTTCTCTGAGGTGCAGGCCAAAACCAGTGGACTTTGGCTGACCAAGTTTGCAGATGATTGCAAGATGGGCCCAGTCATCAATTCCCCAAGTGATATGGATGTCCTCCAAGAGGGTCTCACCCAAACAAATGACTGGTGCAAGAAACATGGCCTCAAGCTGAATGCCAAAAAATGCATCATCATCCCCTTTGGAGAGAATAACATCCCCACATATTATCACATTAATAACAATGTCCTAAGTACACAATAAGTAGTGAGGGATTTGGGCACCCAGGTTGATGGCAACCTGACTTTTGACCACCATGTTGCTTCCGTTGTACGGAAAGCTTTTTACATAGCCCACCTCCTAAGTAAGGGTATCTCATTCAGGGACAAAGAGGTCATAACATCCCTGTATTCTTCCCTTATAAGACCAATTATTGAGTACAACGCCCTCTTCAGCATGTACCTCACAAAGCACATGCAGCACTTGGAAAAAACACAGAGGTTCCTCACCAGGAGAATCCAGGGCCTCAAACATCTACCCTACACAGGCAAAAAGCCCTATCCGTCTACTCAGTTTCATACAGACTCCTCAGGGGTGACCTCTGTTTGGCATATAAAGCAATCTCAGATCCCACCTTGATGGGACTGCTGCATATCCACAAATCAAGCTCCATTTGAGCAACCCATACACGTGATCTCAACCTGGTCTGTGATATCAATAGGACTTGTTGGCAGGACAGATTTGTGTCCCAGAGACTCCCCCATGTGTGGAATAGACTCCCACTCCATGCCAAGCAGAGTACTTCATTAACCCCTTTTAAAGTGCAACCTGGATAACTGGATGGGAAACAGAAAATACACCCCTGGGATTCCACCTGTGTCCCTGTTGGATGGGGGCTTTGGGTGCTGACTTGTCTAAACATGGGCTAAACTCTTGGCTAGGCTTATAAGGGCCTCCGGGCCAATAGCCTAGTAACCTCCTATGATCCTATGATCCTATAAGTCTGACACACCAGCAGACTCTGGATATGCCAGCAAGTACCATAAGGGCTGAGAATGAGTTTCCATGAAGAGAGTACATGCTACAGCTAGATGATAAACAGATACATCAAGTATGTATAGTCCATAATTGTGAGAGCTCCTCTCATCTATGACTATCACAGATGTAATTAGAACTAGGGTAAGCAGAAACCCTTGATGGCTGCCTAGATGATGGTCCCTCTGTTGGAATAATGTGGCTACATGTCAGAAGATGATGGCCCGCTAGCAAACAGGAAAAAGGTCTAAGAAAAAGTTAGCATAGTTGCGTAAAAAAGAAATTAATTAGTGTGGAATTCAAGGGTCAGTGAGAGTATCAATTTCCCATGAAATTTTCTTTGCTTGTTGATGACGTATACTAATTTTTGGGTGTATATCTTTTCTGTTTCTATAAATAACTTTTTATCAGTATAAAACAGGAACAGTGGTTAAGTAGCAGCTTGTGAAATCCAAAGAAGCAGCAAAAAACGAACGGACACAACTAAAACATTTATTGGTAGAGCAAAGCTTTCAGGTACAACAACCCTTCTTCAGTGCAAGATAAAAAGCAAACTCATTGAGTTACTTAAATACCAATCAAATAGCAATCATTCAATAAAACACAGCCAATAAAAACAAGTTTCCAATTAAACATATAAAGGAACAATTAAAAACTAATTTATTAAAGGAAGAACAAAAATAACTGTTCTACCTTAAACATAACATCCTTTTAGAACTGGTTTGAGTGTAATAATTTTAACACCAGGCAAAGCATCTGCTTGTAAAAGTGTAATCCATTCATATTCTTTCAACTCCAATTTATTATTAATATCACCTCCCCTGATTGTTTTCTGAAGCACAGTTAGCACTCTAAAGGTAAAACTATGTGTTGGACCATTCTCACTAATGTGATTGGCTAGTGAGTTTGTTAAGTTACTTCTTTTTATGTCAGACCTGTGTTCTACAATCCTATCTCTAAGCTGTCTAGTAGATTTTCCTACGTAGAAGGCTGCACAGGTCCGACATGCTGCAAGATAGCAATATAACAAGTATTGCATGTTGCAAAACATTTATTATGATAAATTTCACCACTGCTGGGATGTGTAAATATGACATCACTGTTAATGGATGCACAGCAACTGCAATTATGACAGGGAACAGTTCCCTTCTTTGTTAGAAGCTGGTTCATATTCGTACAATTTAGATTTTTATAGCAAAGTTTTTGTTTTAAGCTCTCACTATTCCGATAGGCAAATCTAGCTTTTTCAGGAATAAGACCCTGTAATTCAGTACAACTTCTCAGAATATACCAGTTGTTGTTAAGTATATCCCTAATGCCATCACTACATCTACTAAATGTCGTAAGACAACGTAATATATTTTATGATCCAAATCAGATTGCATTTGATTATTAGTGCATCGCTCACTAAAGTAAGGGGGGTATCTAACATCCTTGTTCTCAAGAACTTCCTTTAACAAATTTTTGTTCTGCCTTTAATAAATTAGTTTTTAATTGTTAATTTATATGTTTAATTGGAACTTGTTTTTATTGGCTGTGTTTTATTGAATGATTGCTATTTGATTGGTATTTAAGTAACTCAATGAGTTTGCTTTTTATCTTGCACTGAAGAAGGGTTGTTGTACCTGAAAGCTTTGCTCTACCTATAAATAACTTTTGACAGTATTTTTATGCCTGGCATTGTAATCTTCTGTAAGTTACTGAACTGACAACTGATCATATTTAAGAAGTTCAAGCACAGGGTTTTGGAAATACTGCTTTCCTGCATAGAAGCCACCATAGAAACAAGAAAGACAAATGTTTTACTGGAGAAAAAGCTATAATTTGTTTCTCAGTATTGATGATGTCAGTTTTCATTTTTATAAGGAACAGTGTTGTACAGGTGCAAGTCTCTGGAGGGACAAGGACTTGGTCCCTGCATGTAGCACTAGTTTCAGACAAACATGCATTATCAAAATTCATATCACTATGTTGTGTATTTATGGCAAAATATTCAGTTTATTAAAGTCTCATGTTAGAAAATGTCATATTGTCAGTTAAAGTGTATTAACACTCCGACACCTCGGTCTGTTTAATATGGGTTGAGCTGTGGTGTAGAGCAAGGAAGCAACTGGCTACCTGACTTCCATTTTACCTTCCTTTTCTTCCACACAACAGGTTTATTACATGTTCAAATGTACGCAGCATGACAGGTTTATAACATGTTCAAATGTAGGCAGCACGACAGGTTTATTACATGTTCAAATGTAGGCAGCACGACAGGTTTATAACTTGTTCAAATGTAGGCAGCACGACAGGTTTATTACATGTTCAAATGTAGGCAGCACGACAGCTTTATTACATGTTCAAATGTAGGCAGCACGACAGGTTTATTACATGTTCAAATGTAGGCAGCACGACAGGTTTATAACTTGTTCAAATGTAGGCAGCACGACAGGTTTATTACATGTTCAAATGTAGGCAGCACGACAGCTTTATTACATGTTCAAATGTAGGCAGCACGACAGGTTTATTACATGTTCAAATGTAGGCAGCACGACAGGTTTATAACTTGTTCAAATGTAGGCAGCACGACAGGTTTATTACATGTTCAAATGTAGGCAGCACGACAGCTTTATTACATGTTCAAATGTAGGCAGCACGACAGGTTTATTACATGTTCAAATGTAGGCAGCACGACAGGTTTATAACTTGTTCAAATGTAGGCAGCACGACAGGTTTATTACATGTTCAAATGTAGGCAGCACGACAGCTTTATTACATGTTCAAATGTAGGCAGCACGACAGGTTTATAACACGTTCATATGTAGGCAGCACGACAGGTTTATAACATGTTCAAATGTAGGCAGCACGACAGGTTTATTACATGTTCAAATGTAGGCAGCACGACAGGTTTATAACATGTTCAAATGTAGGCGGCACGACAGGTTTATAACTTGTTCAAATGTAGGCAGCACGACAGGTTTATAACACGTTCAAATGTAGGCAGCACGACAGGTTTATTACATGTTCAAATGTAGGCAGCACGACAGGTTTATAACATATTCAAATGTAGGCAGCACGACAGGTTTATAACATGTTCAAATGTAAGCAGCATGACAGGTTTATAACTTGTTCAAATGTAGGCAGCACGACAGGTTTATAACATGTTCAAATGTAGGCAGCACGACAGGTTTATAACATGTTCAAATGTAAGCAGCATGACAGGTTTATAACACGTTCAAATGTAGGCAGCACGACAGGTTTATTACATGTTCAAATGTAGGCAGCACGACAGGTTTATAACATGTTCAAATGTAGGCAGCACGACAGGTTTATAACATGTTCAAATGTAAGCAGCATGACAGGTTTATAACACGTTCAAATGTAGGCGGCACGACAGGTTTATAACACGTTCATATGTAGCAGTACGACAGGTTTACAACTTGTTCAAATGTAGGCAGCACGACAGGTTTATTACATGTTCAAATGTAGGCAGCACGACAGGTTTATAACACGTTCATATGTAGGCGGCACGACAGGTTTATAACACGTTCATATGTAGCAGTACGACAGGTTTATAACATGTTCAAATGTAGGCAGCACGACAGGTTTATATGTTCACGCTATATGTAGGCCACGACAGGTTTATTACAACATGTTCAAATGTAGGCAGCACGACAGGTTTATAACATGTTCAAATGTAGGCAGCACGACAGGTTTATAACATGTTCAAATGTAGGCAGCACGACAGGTTTATAACATGTTCAAATGTAGGCAGCACGACAGGTTTATAACATGTTCAAATGTAGGCAGCACGACAGGTTTATAACATGTTCAAATGTAGGCAGCACGACAGGTTTATAACATGTTCAAATGTAGGCAGCACGACAGGTTTATTACATGTTCAAATGTAGGCAGCACGACAGGTTTATAACATGTTCAAATGTAGGCAGCACGACAGGTTTATAACATGTTCAAATGTAGGCAGCATGACAGGTTTATAACACGTTCAAATGTAGACAGCATGACAGGTTTATAACAGGTTCAAATGTAGGCAGCACGACAGGTTTATAAAATGTTCATATGTAGGCAGCACGACAGGTTTATAACACATTCAAATGTAGGCAGCACGACAGGTTTATTACATGTTCAAATGTAGGCAGCATGACAGGTTTATAACACGTTCAAATGTAGGCAGCACGACAGGTTTATAACAGGTTCAAATGTAGGCAGCATGACAGGTTTATAACTTGTTCAAATGTAGGCAGCACGACAGGTTTATAACACGTTCAAATGTAGGCAGCACGACAGGTTTATTACATGTTCAAATGTAGGCAGCACGACAGGTTTATAACATGTTCAAATGTAGGCAGCACGACAGGTTTATAACATGTTCAAATGTAGGCAGCACGACAGGTTTATAACATGTTCAAATGTAGGCAGCACGACAGGTTTATTACATGTTCAAATGTAGGCAGCACGACAGGTTTATAACATGTTCAAATGTAGGCAGCACGACAGGTTTATAACATGTTCAAATGTAGGCAGCACGACAGGTTTATAACTTGTTCAAATGTAGGCAGCACGACAGGTTTATAACTTGTTCAAATGTTAGCTAAACATATAATCAATTTTAGTGATCATTGTTTCAAATTCATGGTTATTGACCAAGTATTAGAAAAGAAAAGAGGTGCTCCCCTTAAACTGCTACTTGAAGAATTAGAACTTAAATGGCAGATTAGGTTGAATGCCTATGCCCACCCAGGACTAAACGACAGTTGCTCTATTAGTAGTGTATTAAAATTAAAGAGCCTTGTAAGATAGATTAATTTCTTTGGCCTTATGAAACCTTTTTTACCTTCCCATATATTTAGCATTGTGATTAGTAAGTTAGTTAGATATGTCTTCTCACTGGTGTTCTAGAATTGTATTATTATACTTAGCTCTTGGAATATAAACATCAGCAGTTAGTGTATACACACTTATCTATTATTACACAAGGTTATGAATAGGCCATGTGACTATTTTAGCTACTTTTATAGCATATGATCATTTTTATACATAGTCTGAAGTACTTATTTATAACTGTTTAGGATTATGTGTAATATTTACTTAAGTTAGAGATATTTATTTAGCTTGTTTTTAACAGCATCAGTTATTGTTTAGTGAGTTTTGTTTATATGTGTGTACATTTTATAAGTTATTTATGCTGCTATAATTGTATATACCCCTAATACAGGTATATACATGTATGATTTTGAATCTATGCAGAGCTTTGTGGGGTTAGATGGAAGTTCAAACAAGCCATTTTTAAAATATGTATTTTTTAAGTAAGTTCTTTTTAATTCTTTCAATTAATTAATTCAAGTTGTCAATTGTCTAAATTATAGTAGTTGATGATGTCATTATGAGTATAAAACCACACCACTACCATTTACATTTTGTCTGATGAAGTCTGCTTGTAGAGCAGACGAAAAGCGCTTTACGAAATAAAGCTTTGAATCCTGTGGCATATTTTTATTCTTTGGCAAAAGTTGTACTGCTTTTGGTCCCTGTGTTTGGTTTCTAAGTTTGCGTCTCCAAAGATTACTATTTCATGGCTTCAGGTTCTAATAGCGGTGTCAGCGATTTTTCGCCTAACAACACTCCAGCTATCCTGCAGAGCTGTGATAGTGCTGCGAATCCAGCACCAGCAGAGAATGGTAAGCCGATACAAGATTCTACGTTATTGGATTCTATTCTCCAACGTATGGACTCGCTATGTGCGAGACTTGACTGTATGGACTCACAACAGCAAGCAATTAAAAACTTGGTTTGCTCATTGCCAGGATGTCCTGGTACGATTCCTAATAACCCCACATTAGCGAATGTTCACTTTAGCTCCCAGCCAGAGAATAGTGATCTTCGGCCAGTGGAGCTTAATGCATGTAACGCACCCGGAAGTGTGCATGACAATTTGAATACTGTTGAACTGCCGGCACCTACTACAGCTCAACCACGAATGCCGGTTACTGATTTTAATAATTTCTTATCGAATTCTGCTGATGTTTTAAGGAACACTACTACTGCACCTACAAGAGCGCAACACCAGTTGAACCAACAAAACTTTACTTTGCCTAGTGCAGAGCCTAATGACCTCCCTGTGCTTGTGAATTGGTTCGCAGAGGGCTTCAGACTTTCCAACCGGAACAACTCAGTAAACCCTGTACGATTGTCTTCGAGTGCTGACAGGCCTGAGGTAACTAATTCTTTTGACATTGTGTCCAAATTGAAAGATTTTGATAAAATTTTGGTGAAAATTAAAAAACTACAATTGGAAATCTCCTATTTTAAAGAATGTTTACTATCTAAAGTTATACCAAAGGGACTTAGGCACTTCCAGTATCCTACTGGGCTGGTCCCTAATTCTGGTTTTCATAAAGAACTAATTGAACTTTTCGATAAACAAGGTTCTGAATTATTAAAGCTTATGATTAAGCACTATAGTGTTTGGATGACTGATTTGATTAATGATGCTACTTGTTTGGACTCCGAAATAAAACAGCATGACGAATTTGCCAGATATAGGTTTGAATATAGTCGCAGTTTTAATAGTATTGATAATTACTTGAACAAGCTTGCAACTAATAAAATTAAGAAATTGGACCGTGACCGTAGAGCATATGAGCTTGGTACAGCATACCCTTTACCAGCTGTCTCTTAAGTGTGGCAAAACTCAAAACCAGCTAATGGGCGTAATGTTACTAATTTTGGTAACACTGGTACATCTACAAACCGACCTAATGTCATTGCACCACCTGAGTTGGACACAACAGAGGTTGAAACGCAATTTGAACAACCCATTAGGAGAAGCGAGAGACTACAGAATCGTAGAGCTCAACACACTAATGGTGGTCATCCCAACACCTCAGGTTACCCTCAGGGTTTTCAGGAAGTCAACCGCTTGGGAGCTATTCCCAAGCAACGGAACAACTATCAATCCAACCAGGGGTACCCGCAGAGGTACCAACAACGAAGGCCTTGACAGTAATACCTGTTAGTGCTGTTGGACAACATCACAAACCGCATGAAGACTGTAGTGTTGACTTGGTGAC
The DNA here is from genome assembly GCF_019279795.1 of Protopterus annectens. Classification (NCBI taxonomy): domain Eukaryota; kingdom Metazoa; phylum Chordata; order Ceratodontiformes; family Protopteridae; genus Protopterus; species Protopterus annectens. Next base: position 1,602,068,577 of record NC_056726.1, on the reverse strand, counting down.
TGCTGACAATTTAGTTATTCCAACTGCGATAAATGATGACAATATTAATATTGATTATGTTACCCAAGAAATGTATTTAGAGTTTGATATTTCTGATATGATTCCTGGTAACGGGGTTTTAAAACCCACTATTACAACAAACAGTACAGGTGATTTTTATATTTATAATTTTTCAGATGTTCCAATAGGCAGTGATTTAGCCGAATTGTTGGCTAAAGGCCATACTTATGTACCACAGCACAAATTTAACTTGGTCAACACTATAGTTGACATTAAGTTATTTGCACGTAAACTAAATTTTAATTTGATGTTTGGCAATAATTCTAATGACCTTGTGAAGGACAACCTGAGAGTTGCTAGTACATATAATCCCCCACTACATCCCACTATTCAGTGTTTTGAGAGCATGTGCGAACTCAATTTAAGGCATTCATTTATACCTCCATATGGGTATGAACAAGATAAGGCGTCTAGTAAAGAACTGGATCTAATAGAGTTCGTAAGATCACATAACTTACGCATTTGTAAACCAGATAAGGGTGGAGGAGTAGTGATTTTCGACAAAGTTGATTACTTTGATCGTATGTCTAAACTTTTAGATGGGGATGCTTATGAATTAAGCTCCATATCAGAAACTAGGAAAGCCTATAATATCATCAAAAATAACCTCGAGGATATGCTTAATATTGGCTGTATTGATCAAGACCAATTCAACTATTTGAAGACCACTTACCCAAGATTCCCATGTATATTTGGAATACCTAAGATACATAAGGGGCTACATGATCCACCTATGCGCCCCTTAGTAGATGGTAGAGGCTCCCCCACTTATACATGTGCCAAGTTAGTGGATCACATCTTACAGAAATATTTGGTACAAGACGAACAAATCTGTAAGGACTCGTGGTCATTTTTGGCTAAAATATCAGAATTAGAATTTGATGACAATTGCAATTTTCTTACCGTTGACGTAAAAGATTTATATACTTGTATACCTTTGAATATTGCCACTGATTGGGTGGCAATATACTTAAAGAAGTGTAATGCGTCAACGGTGGAAATAGCTTTAGTGTTAGAATTGTTGGACATGATTTTGTATAACAACTATTTCATGTTAGGAAACAATTTTTACCTCCAAAAAGTTGGTGTAGCCATGGGCTCCCCGTGTGGGGCAAGTTTAGCCAACATGGTAATGGCGCATTGGGAAAGAGAGTATATATTTAAAAATGTGACATTGATGGGAAAAATTAAGTACTATACCCGTTATCTGGATGATATTTTCATCTTGATAAAAGGAGAGGAAATAGATAGTATTACAGTTTTAGAATACTTTAACACCACTACTGACTTCTTGAATTTTACATCTTCCTTTAGTAAGACTGCAATAGCATATTTGGACATATAGTTAACTAAGAGTGCTGACTTAAAGGCGTATGTAGCCAAGATCTATAGGAAGGGTACATACTCTAATTCGCTTTTACACTATAGTAGTTGCCACCCTAATTACCAGAAAAGATCAGTAATTAAGGGACAATTAGTAAGGGCTGCCCGAATTATTAGTCTGGATGCAGATTTTACTAATGAGTGTGAGTTACTTACTAATATGTTCACACATAGAGGGTACCCTTTGCAACTGCTGAATGCTTTAGTTAAAGAAGTTAGTGATAAAAGGAATAGAGGTATTTATCAACCAATTCTGAGCAAACCAGTTCATGGTGATTGTCAGATTATATCTAATACCGTTCCTAATTCAATCAATAATGGTAATGAGTTAGTACTGACCTCTAATCCTAAGCTAATTCTTACTTATTCTACCAATATCTATTTTCTAATAGACATTAGTAAGAAAAATTGGCGTATTTTTAACAATAATGCAAGTATGACCAGCAAAATAGGTAGCCATCCTGACATAACTTTTAGGAGAGGTAAAAATATGAAAACATTACTTGAAAGCTCTAACACTAGTTTCACAAGAACACCTGGCATGTACAAATGCCAAAATTGCAATTACTGCAAATACATCAATGAGACTAACAGATTTTGCATTAATGGTTACTGTTTTGACCTGCGCTGTAGAGCGACTTGTAATACAGGCATGGTTGTTTACTTGGCCCAATGCCAGAAGTGTTCAGGATTCTATGTTGGGAAGACTGAACGTAAATTAAGAGAACGCATTTATGAACATCAGTATGCAATGAGAAAAAGGAAAGAAGAAAATGCGTTAGCTAAACATATAATCGATTTTAGTGATGATTGTTTCAAATTCATGGTTATTGACCAAGTATTAGAAAAGAAAAGAGGTGCTCCCCTTAAACTGCTACTTGAAGAATTAGAACTTAAATGGCAGATTAGGTTGAATGCCTATGCCCACCCAGGACTAAATGACAGTTGCTCTATTAGTAGTGTATTAAAATTAAAGAGCCTTGTAAGATAGATTAATTTCTTTGGCCTTATGAAACCTTTTTTACCTTCCCATATATTTAGCATTGTGATTAGTAAGTTAGTTAGATATGTCTTCTCACTAGTGTTCTAGAATTGTATTATTATACTTAGCTCTTGGAATATAAACATCAGCAGTTAGTGTATACACACTTATCTATTATTACACAAGGTTATGAATAGGCCATGTGATTATTTTTGCTATTTTTATAGCATATGATCATATTTATACATAGTCTGAAGTACTTATTTATAACTGTTTAGGATTATGTGCAACATTTACTTGAGTTAGAGATATTCACTTAGCTTGTGTTTGACAGCATCAGTTATTGTTTAGTGAGTTTTGTTTATATATGGGCACACTCTATAAGTCATTTATGCTGTTATAATTGTATATATCCCTAATACAAGTATATACATGTATGTCCTTGAACCTATGTGAAGCTTTGTTGGGTTAGTTGGAAGTTAAAACAAGCCATTTTTAAAATATGTATTTTTAAGTAAGTTCTTTTTAACTATCTTTAATTAATCAATTCAAGTTGTCAATTGTCTAAATTATAGTAGTTGATGATGTCACTATGAGTATAAAACCACACCACTACCATTTACATTTTGTCTGATGAAGTCTGCTTGTAGAGCAGACGAAAAGCGCTTTACGAATTAAAGCTTTGAATCCTGTGGCATATTTTTATTCTTTGGCGAAAGTTGTACTGCTTTTGGTCCCTGTGTTTGGTTTCTAGGTTTATAACACGTTCAAATGTTGGCAGCATGACAGGTTTATAACACGTTCATATGTAGGCGGCACGACAGGTTTATAACACGTTCATATGTAGCAGTACGACAGGTTTATAACATGTTCAAATGTAGGCAGCACGACAGGTTTATAACATGTTCAAATGTAGGCAGCACAACAAGTTTATAACACATTCAAATGTAGGCAGCATGACAGGTTTATAACATGTTGAAATGTAGGCAGCACAACAGGTTTATAACATGTTCAAATGTAGGCAGCATGACAGGTTTATAACATGTTCAAATGTAGGCAGCACGACAGGTTTATAACACGTTCAAATGTAGGCAGCACAACAGGTTTATAACAGGTTCAAATATAGGCAGCATGACAGGTTTATAACACGTTCATATGTAGGCAGCACGACAGGTTTATAACACGTTCAAATGTAGGCAGCACGACAGGTTTATAACACGTTCAAATGTAGGCAGCACGACAGGTTTATAACAGGTTCAAATGTAGGCAGCACGACAGGTTTATAACACGTTCATATGTAGGCGGCACGACAGGTTTATAACACGTTCATATGTAGCAGTACGACAGGTTTATAACATGTTCAAATGTAGGCAGCACGACAGGTTTATAACATGTTCAAATGTAGGCAGCACGACAGGTTTATAACACGTTAAAATGTAGGCAGCACGACAGGTTTATAACACGTTCAAATGTAGGCAGCACGACAGGTTTATAACAGGTTCAAATGTAGGCAGCACGACAGGTTTATAACACGTTCAAATGTAGGCATTTGACTGTCTGATCTGAAGCTGAAAGAGAAAAGCATGTTATTGCCTTGATGGTGCCTAACATGCACTATCTGTCAAAATCTGTGATGAAAAGGGATACTTGTTATCTAAGAGAGATATCAACAGAGATCCCTTTACCTTCAGTTGGTTGATTAATACAAATGTTGACACCCTGAAGGTAAACCACTCTATGTCAAAAAGAGAAATGTTGATTTCCTAGTAGGCATGCACTCTGGTTGCTTCTTGGCACAAGTAAATATTACTTCAAAAAGAAAAACATAAACATCCACCTACACCCCCACTAATTATATATGCTAACTCTGAGATTGCTCAATCCCCAGGAAAAGGGAATATTACCCTTCCCTGGGATTGTTGATCTCGCACACCTGTCGACTATCTGTACAGCCCACCAAATGTATTTGAAAGAATTATATCAAGGGTGGAATAGCTAACCTTTTTAGATCTGGTTTTAAATTTCTTCAAATCTCAAAAAGAGTTACTAGATCCTTCATGTGTATACTTTTACCAGGTGTGAATTAGAGAGAGAATGCTTTTTGTTTATCATCTGTCAACTGATATTTCAGTATTATTTGTAGGATTTCAATGAATTCCTTGTAATTTTTTTCTCACCATCTGATACTAATTGTGGTTGATTTCAGTTTCAATTTCTGGTGGAAGACAAAAGAAATAAGTATGCTACTGAATTCCCCAAAATGATGGCTTCATTGCGGTTCACATGGATTGCTACTGTTGTGGCTCACAAATCGAAACCTGCTCTGGATTTTCTATTGTTTTAGGCAAAGTGATCCAGAAACCAGAGGTAGAATAAAACTCACAATATGGCTTGCATTGGATTAGAATCCAAAATGATAAAACCCAGTACTCAGCTTGTATACTTCTGAGATGCAAATAGTATAAATGGAGAAGTAATTGTGTCAAGCATGGACTGCATGAAATCTATACTGGCAATATGCCACCAGTGCATTTCTTCAGCACTCAACTTTAGCTTGTCTTCTTGTTCACCCTTCCTCTTTATAGATATGCCCTAAAGGGTGCATTTATGAACTGTGTTCGCAAATGAGAGAAAGGAGCAAAGTGAGAGTTGAAGTGAAAAGCAGTAATGTGGGAGGAGGTTACATTTAGATGGACAGAGCACTATAAATTATATGATTCAGATACCTCTTAAAAGGCAGAATTTTGTCAGCAGAGTTTTCTGTTCTGATTTTGTGTTCCTTTCAACTTTCCATATACTGGAGAGACAGTTCAGCCCAACCGGTCTGGTGGTGCAGAAGATGTTTACTGTGCAACAGTGTTCTAAACTGGGACAGTTTTGCAAAATGGTATGTTTTCCTCCCTCAGATGTTTTGTTTCTCTAACTTGCCAGACAAACAGTGAGTTAGACCCACGACCATCAAAACTAATCAATGTCTTGACATCTTGTGTCCTACTGTATAGGTGATAATAGAAGCCTCTTTGGAGTATTTCATCTGCCTCAAAAGAGTCTGCAGTTACTCTTGTCTTGTAAAATGGATCACAAGATTCCTTAGTTTGGGAAACTCCCAACCCATGTCGTATTTTCCATTTCTTATGTAAAATAATTGATAAATGGTTGCCATCCATCTTGAAACAACCTTTCAGCCCATGGATTACTGGACCCAATTAATTCCAACTACAAGCATTGCCATAGCACCAAAATAATCATGCAGTAGGTCACAGATGATTACCCCAAAGTAAACAGTCAAATTACATTCCATTGTGGTCAGTTTAAATTTCTCAGCATCATCTGACTGCAGTAGATCATAACATTTTAAGTGACTGTCTCAAACCTAGGTATGGAATAACCGGAATAGTTTTTGGCTAATTTAAATCTGATCTAGCTAGCTCATCCCAAACTTTGATAATGGGTATAAAGTAATTGGAATTGTTCCTTTGGCCAGTGAGATACCATGTCAATTGATCTTAACTCCTCTGCTATGTAATAACTATATTCTGTCTCTGCTGTACATTATAGGAAGACATAGTATTAGCTGTCACATTTAAGTGGCTAAGTCACAGTTGTGTCTTTTTGATCCTTAATCAGTTGTAAATTTTTAATGCATGTGCTTAAAGTACAAGTGTTATACATGCTTGCTCACATGGGCATGCCTTAATAATTAAGCTGCAATTAAAACAAAACCCTTGCAACATAGCTGATAGGCTCTTCATACCATTTTTATCTAAATGTTTGCTGTGCAACTAGTGCAAATGTATAACAAACTGGCATGAAGGCACGTCCATATGTGCAGGGGGTTATGTTCAGTCAAGAAATTGTCAAGTCCTGAAGAAACAAAATATACAGTTTGGTTCAGCAAAGGACATTGTAAACTTTTAGTTGGAAAACTAGACAAATGCTACTGGCCCATATAAGAAAGAGGCACATTAATAGTTTTGTGGTAAAACAACTGCTATTATGTGAGTTGTATGGCAGAATGGCCTGTATTAAAATAAGTCAAGCAATTTTTGTGTACCTGATTTTGAGAATATGGAACAAAACAAGAAAAATTTAATGTTAACACACTGAATATTAAGACTATTGAAATGAGCATAAAGAAATAGTATTAACTAATTATGTATGGAAGTATATGTAATGCAGATATGTTCATAATGAATTTATTAAAAGGAAAAGTGCATAAAAGAAATACATGGTGACAACGTTATAATATTAAAAGTGACATGCTTAAAGGTACCATTTTATTATTTTTTGCAGTAGGTGATTGAATAAGTTTGACAAAGGTAACATGCTTAATTAAGTGTGGCCTCCTTTGGTCTCAGAATATCAGAACATTTGACTTGTGAACTTGAGGACTATGTATACTTCAATCTTCATGTGAGAGTGGAAGATGAACTGGAAACAAAGGAAAGGCATACAAGACAGATGGTTATGTGGACCATTTAAATGTGTTTGACCATAATGAAAAGGGTAACGTTTATCTGCTGAAAATGTAGAACTATACTGCATGATCTCTGATCAAACAAATGATAAGGTGGTACTTTTTAATTTAATGAGTGCAAAGATCTGGGGACCTCTATGCAATTTTGTAGCACCAGTTTAAACAGCTTCAATACTTTTCAGTGTATCATTCCTCTCATCTCAACTGTCCATACAAATCACAAATCCAGAGATCCTGCCCAAAATACCTGGCCGGTCAGTGCCAGCATTGATGTAAAAAGTAATAACATTTCTCACCAAACCATTCCCCTCATTCCAGCACAAATCAAAAAGCCAGAACAGTTGACAAAAGTATCTGGTTGATAACTGTCAGCATTGTAAAAACAGTAATAGCATTTATCTCACCGTGCCATTCCCCTCATTTCAACCACTGACACAAATCAAAAAGCCAGGAAAATTAACTAAAATATCTGGCTGATCCCTACTAGCTACAATACTATGAACATAGTTTTGCTAACAGTTATCTCACCAGCACCTCTCATCCTTCATTTCATTTTTGACATACATAATCGAGTAGAATGTCCCGGATTTTAACTTCCGTCCATTGATAGTTCAGATGACTTTGCACCTACATGCTGCAAAGTCTCTAGTCTCTTGACCCTCCAGTGTTTGACCTAATGTAACAATGTACCTACTGTAGCAAGGCCCCACCCCCCCCAACCCAGAGTACCTGAAGCCTCACTGGCTCATTTTATTTTTATTATGGTATTATGGGTGCTTTATATATTTATTTATTTTTAGAGCAATGAAGCATTGCTCTAAAAAAAAAATAAATAAATAAATAAATAAATAAATGGGGAAACAGCGTTCCTAGAAGAATGGTGCCCTAGGCAATTGCCTAGTTCGCCTATGCGTAAGGCCAGCCCTGCATATAAAGACTCAAATCTTCCAGTGCTAATTAGAGAAAAAATATTTTCTCAATGTCCCCAGGGGCATGTTTTTCTAATTTATGTATACATGTTTTAGAAGTTTATATCTCCACTCTTTTGCAAAGCTGTCTGAGAGATCCTCCTCTGTTATTAAGTTTTGATAATCTTCTAATTCCTGGTGTTATGGACAGAAAACAGAAAAATAGGACTGTGGGATCCTATAGTTTTTGAAAGAAAGCTATGAAATATTATAATCAGCATAACAGACACTATTTATGTGGGATGTATTATGTTACGTTGAGTATAGCACTTGCTAGCTGTAAAAGTTGGTAAAATAGCTCTGTTTCAGATTAAATGGGTTTTAGTAGCATGAAAAGGACAGTCACCCATCTGTCAAAGCACATCAGTGCATGGACTCAAGGAAGTAATTTCGAAAAAAGTGTAGCCCAGTGTGTGTTGGAAAACGTTCATGAGATGCACCTTGACAAAGTAAAAATGAACTTTGTAACAAGAAGTAATTTGTGGCAACGTGCCACAAACAAGCAAATCAGAGAATTTACTTACAAATGCATCAGATGCTACATATTGGGGAATGGAACAAGAAGCAATTGGTTAGGTGCCATAGGAAGATATTTTGGATTCTTCCACAGGAAACCAGTATAAACGTTCACTTAAAAATGGACAGCAAGGGAAGGAACAGGAAACTGTGGAAAGTCTGACACAGTCAATGTTGAGGAGTGATAGGCCCGTGACTTCCCATATGACAGAGCAACGAATGGCACAGGATGAAATTGAAGAGAATGTGCCACAGGAAGATGCAATGGAATTTTCTATAGAATGCCTGCAGGAAATGGAAAACAAAGAAATGTGCCCTCAGTTTAGAAGAAAACGAGCTAAGAGAAGAGTTGCTTTATAGAGATAGACATATTAAGATCAAAGAAAGAAATAGACTGCAGAAGGTCAATAAAACCCAAAAAGTCAGAAGTTTTATAAAAGTGATTAGGACTGTCCATAGAGATCCATGTGATATAACAGAAGTAAACAGGATATATTACTGTGCAGCTAAATTAATAACTAATAAAGTTCTACCACGAGAACACAGGGTAGTGATGGAAAGGAAAGGAAGAAATTGAATACCATCATGGAAGTATCGAATAGAGAAAACTATAAAGCAATTAAGATAAGAAGTGTCACTGTTAGAAGAGGATAGAAGAGGGAACAGATCAACAAAAATACTTAGAAAGTTAGATGCGATAAAAGCTATGAGCAGTATTGGAACAGATCTGGATCTATCATGCACTGTCGCAAATAACAAACTAAAAATCTCAGCACATGTGGAAAAACTTAGAAGATACATAGATAGATATAAAGGAAAAGTACAAAATAAGCAGTTTATTGATGACCCAAAAAAGTTTTATAGAGAATTGGAAAACAAGGTAAAAGGAATTGAAAGACCACCAAAAAAAGAAGAAATAGATACATTTTGGAGAAGTATTTATGAAGATCTTGTGGAACATAGCAAAGATGCTAAATGGATTGAAGAAGTAAAAGAAAGAATAAGAAGTTCAAAGGTACAGGATATGAAATGGAATGAAGTAGCAGCAGAGAGATCAAAACAAAATTAAGAAAAGCCTCTAATTGGAAAATTCCAGGCCGAGATGCAGTACATAACTTCTGGTTAAAAGTATTAACATCTTTGCACGAAGATTTAGCTATGAGTAAGAACTATTTATATGCACACCCTGAACAGACACCAACCTGGCTAACAACAGGAAAACAATGCTCCTACTTAGGAGTGAACCTGCAAGCTACCCTAAAAATTATAGACCAATAACTTGCCTTCTGATGACAAATAAACTATAGACTAGAATTGATACCAACAGAGTGTATAGTCATTTAGAAGAAAATTCAGTTATGGCAATAAAAGAAAGTCATATGGAACAAGATCATTTGTTGTTAAATAAAGTCATAGTGGAGAACTGCAAAAAGGAGAAGAATCTAAGTATGGCATGGATTGACTACAAAAAAGCATTTGATAGTATCCCACATTCATGGATAAGAGTGCTTAAAAATGTATAAGATACACCATACAGTGATCGATTACATTACAGTGACTATGAAACAGTGACGGACCACTTTGCAATTAAACCATGATAAAGGACAAATTATTATTCCATGGAGAAAAAATTCAAAGGGGGATATTACAGGGTGACTCTCTGTCACCACTGCTATTCTGCCTTGCCCTTAACCAATTAAGCTGTCTAATTAACAGCTTAGGCTATGGCTATAATTTGGCTCCTAGAAAACAAAAAAAAGTAAAGACTTCTCATCTTCTCTTTGTCAGTGATTTAAAACTGTATAGCTCATCAGATGAGGAACTGAAACCACAACTGCAAGTTATCAAAACTTTTTCAGATGATATGAGTGTCATTTGGCCTTGATAAATGTGCAAAAGCAACTTTTAAAGTAGGAAAACTGCAGCACCAGGAAAAACAAGAATGTGATATAAAAGAACTTAAGTAAGAGGGAGTGTATAAATATTTGGGAATTGATGAAGGATCAACAAAAAAAAAAACGTGAACAAATGTGAATAAAACTTAGCAATGAATATTTTAGAAGACTTAAATTAATCCTGTAAAAAGAGTTGACATCTGGGAACAAAATTCAAGCTATAAACTAATTTGCTCTTCCTGTCCTAGCTTACAGTTTTGGAGTGACTGACTGGCCACAAAACATGTTGGATAGATTAGACAGAAAAACAAAAAGGATGCTTCATGTTCACCAAATGATTTATAAAAATCAGTGCATACCTAGATTATATATTCCCCGTTCTGAGGGAGGGATGGACCTCCTTGAAACTGATTATATGTATAGCTCTGAAATCATGGGACTCCACACATATCTGTTGACCTCACACGACCTAAATGTATTGAAAGATTTGAAACATGTGGAGAATAAATCTAAGATGACGTTCCCTGCTTAGGCTAGCAGAAGCATATTGGCGTCAAGCAGGAATGGAAATCAAACCACAAGTAGATAAAAATCAGGCAGCAAGTGAATGTGCCAAAAAAACAAAAGAAAGTATATAAGGTGAAGGACCAGATGAGAAGGCAAGAAATTTGGAAAATGCATAAATATAGCTGTAAATATAGAAAACTTCTGGAAGAACCTCATGTTGATTAGGAATGAATGAAGGAATGGTTAAGGAGAGGCGAATTCAAACCAAGAGATGAAAGGTTAATATTGGCAGCATAAGATAGTGGGCTATGTACATGTTGGTTTACAAAGTCCATTGAACGTGGGAGAAACAGACATATATAAGTTTTGTAAAACAGAATTGGAAACAGTTGCATACCTTATTGCTGGTTGTGACATACTAATAGCAGAAGGACTGTATACTGAAAGGCATAATAATGTGGCAAGACTGTTGCACTGGGGAGTATGCAAAGATTATGGTACTGAAGTGGCTGAAAAACACTGGAAACATGAGCCACAAAACATCATAGAAAGTGATGAAGTCTATATCACATGGGATTACCCATTATCAACAATTCAAAAAGCTAGATGCTAGAAAACCAGATATAGTGGTCCATGAAAAGAAAACAAAAGTACCATTGATCATTGACAGTGCCACACCCAGTGACTACAGTGTCCTGCATACAGAGAGACACAAAGTCATAAAATATCAGGATCTGCAAGCAAAAATGAGAGCAATGTGGAAGAAGGACACCCAGACAGTTCCAATAGTAGTAGGAGCAATGGGTCTTATAAAAAAGAATTACAGTCGTATTTAGATATGTTACCAATTCATGTAACCCCATATGAATTGCAGAAGGAGTCATTACTGGGCACACTGTGGGTGCTACGAAGAGCACTTCTGGCTGACATCAAAGATTGAAACAATACTAGTCTCATGAACTTTAATCATACTTTGACTTAGGAATGGGGTCCATTCCCATCATGGTATTAGAAACCCAAAAGATTTGGAGAAATTAAAAAAGGGAATGTGTCATTGACAGTGTCACTGTGTCCTGGGAGTGACTGTCAGCAGAATGGAAGGAGTTGCACGTAGGCTTTATAGGCCCTGCTATCGACAATGTGTTTCTTATAATAGTGGGTGCTTCTTTAACATAGAATGAAATGGTTTACTTAGAAAGATCTATATCAGAGAAACCTGTTGTGCTTCTAAAGACAGTATGGAGGAAAAATGTGCTTGAAGAAATTGATTGACAAAAGACCATGTTTTACATCAAGTGAGTTTAAAACACGCATGGACTAGAATGGTAAAAAGCACTTCACTTTAGCACCTCATCACTTAGCTGTCAACAGGCTGTGAGTGAGATTTTGTAGTGACATTTAACAAGACATGGAATGCTACGATCCTCAATAAAATACAATTACAACTCAAAATGGACAACATTTTTTTCATTTTAGTTGCTCTGTTACAAAAGTGTCATGTATGCAACCATAAACGAGACACCCATCAGACTATTTTGGAAAAAACCTGAGATCACAACTGGAATTAGTGAAACCTGGTATTCACAGGTACATTAATGAAAGGCATTTCCAAAGTATGCACGTTGGGCCTTTAGGAAGTTTTGGCACTGGACAGAATGTTTTGGTAAAAACTATTGAAATGATAAATGGTATCCAGAGCATATCATTACAAGAATTTGGCCTTTAATTTATTCAGTAAGCAGATGACAAGGCATCTGGAAGAGGCAAGTGGAGTAAATCAGGCTTCTTAGTTAACTTGACAGTCAAGAACCAGTAAACAAGCAGCTGAATTTTGATGCCGAGCAAAATATGCAATATTACCTAGATAATTTCTTCTAAAATCTATTCTCATTATGTCCTGCAAGAAAGTACTCTGATGACATCATGCATGCATACTGGTACTGCCACCTGTACAGCAGTTAAGATGAAACACCTTTACCAACTTACGTGCACACATTATAATAAGTTATAATTTATCTGGAAACAAGCTGCTCTGAATTATGGTATTGAAACACTGCATTGGAGTGCATTAATGCTAATCATTCAATTAATTGCATTAATCAAGTTTTATATTACAATGCAAAGGATTTCCTTCAGTGAAATAACTTTCTCTAAATTCATTGTTGCAGCTTTGCAATTACCTGAACATATGCAAGCTTTCACATAAATTCAAGGAAAAAAAAAGATGGCCTGAGATTGGCCTGGGCAGTCCTATCACATAATATTTTTCAGAATAATTTTATTTGGTTTAGTTTTATTAATCAAGCAGCAAGGGAACCAATATGTTTTTGAACAGAGGTCCTGGTTCCGTGTGTTTATTTTGTTTATGTGTGATACATTACCTGGGTAAATGCACACTACTTTAGAGGCTTTTTCATCTGACATCAGTAATTGAACTGTTGCAAATTGTATGAAATTAAATCCAATAAAAAAATTCATTATTGTTTATAGCTGACCTAATATTAGGCTGGGCATTGAAATCTTGAATCTGGTGCTGCTGTAGCAATAACTCAGAGTGATGACAAATGCTGTGCTTAAAATGAAGGGCTACATGTCATGGGATAGCAAGATACAAGCAATGAAAATGCTTTAGTCCATTTAATTTTATATGTAGGGCAGCCATATTTTTATCAGACAGAGGAGAGGTTGTGAGCAATAATTATAGCTCAACATAATGCATCTGAGATACTTCAGGTGCAGCTAACATTGGGTAAGACAGCAATTCAGGTCATAGCCTGCTATAGGTCCCCAACCATGTCCCAAGACTCACACTCCACGTTCCTAAGCACCCTGGAGAATGTTAAGGTCCAACCTAACACTCTCATACTGGGCGACTTCAACTACCCCTCCATTAACTGGGAAAACTAATCATGTACCAATACACTTGCCCAACGTTTCCTGGAATTCATTAATTCCAATGCCCTGGACCAGCTCATTCTTAACCCCACTAGAGGTAGCAACATCCTTGACCTGGTCATTACTAACATGGGCAACCATTGCTCTACACCAGTAGTCAACTCCTCCCTGGTTAGATCTGACCACAAACCTTTGCGCTACACCAATAGTCAACTCTTCCATGGTTAGATCCAACCACAAACTAATCACCTTGGAAATCCAACCCCCCTCGCAAAGGTAACACTTTTATTTATTTTTATTTTATTTTTTATTTTATTTAACATTTGTTGACCGGGAATGTCCGACTAGGTTCCACAGAGCCTGTTTTCAGCGGAGGCCCGGGGAGAAATGCTCCAGAAATACACCATGAAAAACATCTCCAAAACTAACTTTGGGCTCCTAAAAACAGAGGTGGCTAACTTCACAGCACCCATGCAAATGGAGATCAGTTGCATGACCACTGAATCATACACCAATGCACTGTATGAACACGTACATAAATGCATGGATCTCGCCATACCCAATAAAACCAAGACACTCGCCTCCAAAAAAAGGAAGCAAATTTGGTGGTCCCCTGCCATAAACAAACTCTACAACAGAAGGAGGAAACTGATGTGGAATAAGGTGAAGTCCCAAGACTGGAAAAACTCCCTTTTCAGCCTCAACAAAAAGTTGAGCTCCCTCATCAAATCCTCTAAAGCTAGCTATGAAAACAGAATTGCAGCAGATAGTAAAGACAACCACAAGACCTTCTATAGTTATGTAAAGAATCTCCATGGCAATACCCAGATTTGCTCTGAGCTACCGCACAATGGTGCCTCCTTTACTGAGCCAACAGATATTGCCAATATACTGGCCGACAGATTCAGTGCCAACTTTAGCCCTTTCTCCCCCCAAGAGACCTGTCACAATACCAGTAGATTGCCAGGCATCCAATATTACTTCTGCACAGGTTAAAACAGCACTGTCCAAGGCCAGGAATACTGCTTCTATGGAACCTGACAGTATCCCTGGCTGTGTTCTACATGAACTAGAGAGTGAACTGGCACCTCACCTGTGTGCCTTGTTCAATCACAGCCTCACCTCAGGCTTTGTCCCTACCAAATGTCACTCTGCTACAAAGGAGAAGTGACTACAGACCCTAGGAACTATTGTCCCATTACCCTGACGAGTCTGATATGCAAAGCTCTGGAAGTTAGACGAGCCTGGTCTGCAAGGCCATGGAATGTATTATCATGGAACTCATAAACAAAGACATTGGTAACCTCCAAACTCTGGATCCCACCCAGTTCGGGTTTGTGAAAGGCAGATCATGCCTCCTGAACCTGATCGATTTCTTTGAGGCAGTCACCAAAGCCGTAGATGAGGGTAAGGTGGTTCACACAGCCTATCTTGACCTCGCTAAGGCTTTTGACACCATCCTCCATTCTGGAATTATAGCTAAACTCACTAAACTAGGTATAAATCCCTACATCACAAGATGGGTTGCCAACTGGCTCATGGACAGAACCCACACTGTAAAAGATGCAGACTCCAAATCTGACCTCAAGGCAGTGACAAGTGGAGTACCACAGGGTTCCATCCTGGGACCTGTTCTGTTTGGTATTTACTTCTCTGAAGTACAGGCTAACACAGAAGGCCTCTGGCTAATGAAGTTTGCAGATGACTACAAACTAGGAGCCATAGTTAAGTCCCCAAATGATGTGGACATCCTACAGAAGGGCCTCGCTGAGACAGATGCCTTGTATCAGAGCCATGGCCTCAAGCTCAATGACAAAAAGTGCAGTGTCATCCCCTTGGGTAAAAACTCTGTACCCATGAACTACCACATAGGCAGCAGTCTACATAACACCAAATGCGTGATAAGAGACCTTGGGACCCAGGTGGACAGTAGTCTCTCCTTTGATAGTCACATCGCCACAGTAGTCAGGAAGTCCTTCTACGTGGCACACCTCATCATAAAAGGGTTCTCATCCAGGAAAAAAAGAGGTCATTGTTCCCTCTACTTGACACTCATTAGACTCATTATAGAGTACAATGCCCCTTTTGGAATGTATCTCACAAGACATCTGCAGCAGCAGGAAAGGCCACAGAAGTACCTCACAAAGAGGATTACTGGCCTCAAACAAATGCCTTACACTAACCTGCTCAAAAAACTCCAGCTTTACGCCATAGCATATCGCCTACTCTGAGGTGATCTCTGCCTAACATATAAAGCTATTTCAAACCCAGAGCTGTTGGACATGCTACACCTAAATAAATCCCAATCCCTCCAAGCTACATGCTCTAGGGACCTAAACCTTGTCACCACAATAAACAGGACATGCTGGTGGGATAGATTCCTGTCCCAGAGACTTCCCATACTCTAGAACAGGCTACCCATCTATGTCAAGCAAAGTTCTTCATTTGCACTCTTCAAGAAAAATCTTGATGAGTGGATGGGAAATAGGAAATACATCACGGGGATCACTTCTGTGTCTCTGCTCGACAGTGGCACAGGAAAATAACTTTCTTGGGTGGCGTAAGCCAGGGAACCTTGTTGGCTAGGCTTACATAGGCCCTTGGGCCGATAGCCTAGTACCTACCTATGAACTCATCATCATGGACCTAATAAACAAGGATATAGGGAATCTACAAACTCTGGATCCCACACAGTTTGGTTTTGTGAAGGGTAGATCATGCCTGCTCAACTTGGTCAACTTCTTTGATTCAGTCACCAGAGCTGTGCATGAAAGCAAGGTGGTTCATACAGCCTACCTTGATCTGGCCAAGGCCTTTGACACCATTCCCCACTTAGGAATCATAGTAAAACTCACTAAGCTAGGCATCAACCCCTATATCACTAGGTGGGTTGCAAACTGGCTCACAGGTAGAACCCACAGTATGAAAGTAGCTGACTCCAAGTCAGACTGTTGACCAGTCATGAGTGGAGTCCCACAGGGTTCGGTCCTGGTTCCTTTCCTGTTTGGTATCTACTTCTCTGAAGTCCAGGACAACACAAAGGGACTCTGGCTGACAAGTTCACAGATGATTGCAAGTTGGGAGCTATTATTAACTCCCCAAGTGATGTTGACATCCTACAGAAAGGCCTCACTGAGACCAACGACTGGTGTCAGAACCATGGCCTTGAGCTCAATGTCAAAAAATGTGTCATCATCCCCTTTGGGAAAAACCTGGTTCCCATGAATTACCACATCGATGGTAGTCCACCGACCACAGAAGGTGTTATAAGAGATCTGGGAACACAGGTTGACAGCAAGCTCTCTTTTGACCACCACATTGCCACTGTGGTCAGAAAGTCCTTCTATGTGGCACATCTCATTACTAAGGGGTTTGAATCCAGGAAGAACGAGGTCATTGTCTCCCTTTACTCTTCCCTCGTTAGGCCAATCCTCGAGTACAATGTCCCATTTGGCATGTACCTCACTAAACACCTGCAACAACTGGAGAGGCCACAAAAGTACCTCACAAAGAGGTCCTAGGCCTTAAACACTTGTCCTATATGGACAGACTAAAATACTCCAACTATTCTCTGTCTCATATCACCTACTAAGAGGCAATCTCTGCTTGACTTACAAAGCCATGTCTGACCCAGCTCTGTTAGAAATGCTACATCTAAAGAAATTCCAATCCACCACATGCTCCAAAGACCTCAATCTCATTACCACAATCAACAGAACATGCTGGAAGGACAGGTTCATAACCCGGAGACTGCCCATGCTATAGAATAGACTTCCCATACATGTCAAGCAGAGCACCTCACTGGCCCTCTTCAAGAGAAATCTTGACGAGTGGATGGGAAATAGAAAATTCACCCCAGAGATCACTCCAGTGGCTTTACTCGACAGAGGCACTGGGAATTAAGGTTGGGTGGCATGATGCCAGGGTAATCCTGTAGGCTAGGCTTGTAAAGGCTCCAGGGGCATTAGCCTAGTACACACCTGTGAACCTATGAACCTATAAGAGTTGAAGGAATTTATCTGGGATGGGTACAGGGTAAGGGTCAAGTGGGATAAGCTGAACCTTCCAAAAGAACAAGGTGGTTATGGATCACCTGATTCGAAGGGATACTTTAGAGCTACACAGTTAGGGCTCGTATACATACCACAAGCAGAAAATTATAATTTAAAGTGACAGAGATGATGATAAAATGGGGAATTTCAAGAAATAAGGAGAGAATGGGATTTTGGATGCATAACCTTAAGGAGAACAGCAACAGAATAGTATATTCCTAAAACAACAGAAAGTATTCTAAGAACTAAGCCAACACGAGAATAAAGAAATGAGATATTGCTGATATGGATGAGTGCAATTACGGGTACACAGAATGGGAAAGAGGGGGTTGGAATTTACTGGAGAAAACTTGCAAAGGATCCAAGATATTGGGAGCAAACAACTAGCGAGGGAAGAATAATAGAATGGGAAGAGGGCAAGAAGACAATTGGACTGCAGGCTATAGACTGCCTTTTCTATCAGGGATTGATATCATAGTATAGCAAACAGAAAGGGATAGAGGTATCATAAATCAAAGACCTGCTCTGGTAGAGATTTTAGTTGAATCTAGAGCAGAAACATTGTTAAAAATGCATAATTAGTAGGGCATACAAAATATTGCAAGGTAATCAGTGGGGGTTAGAAAAGATTGGGAAGAGAGACTGGATAAGCAATTCACAAGGAAACAATGGGAGGGTAACTAAGGGTAACTAAGGTAATTAGTCTTTTGAGCTGAGACACAGGATCTGAACTGCCTAAACATACTAAAGCCTTGTTACATTTATTTCTGGTGGCTGCTAAAAAGCTACAACTAGAAAACGGAAATCAAAGTCTAAACCAACTGTATTTGAGCTGCTGAATATTGTAAAAGAAATGAGAGAACTGGAAATGAAAAAGATAGGAACACATTACAGAGAAACAAATGGAAATTGTGTGAACAGTCCATGCAGAATAATGTTTTGGAGAAGAAGGAGTGAGGTTTAGGAAAGGCAGGAACTGAGCAATTTATGTAATGTTGGACTGATGATAGTTACACAAAAAACATATGTCATGGCATATATTCTATGGACTTCTATTACAGGAGGGTTAAGGTATCACAAAGTAAAAACTCTAGCTTGGCTATTTTTTTTTTTTTTTGTAGTTTTTATTATTTAGTTTGTCTCTTTTTACTCTTTAGTTTGGATGTTAGCTGGGATATTTTGCAGACACCTTAATGGTTATGGACATCAGCTGGATGTAAAGATCCTGTGTTTCTAAAGTATAGCCAAACAGTTCACTTATGCTGTGCTGATGAGGTCATAAGAAGGACGAAACATGCATGTTCACAGCTAGTGGTGTTTGGCTTTATTGGCCTGAATATATCCACGAAGGCTAAAAAAGAAAAAGTGAAAAGTCATGGGCATTCCGAAGATATTTAGAAGAAACACTTAATGTCCTTAAGGGGTTATTTGCATATATCTCATGGGCCTCTATTACAGGAGGTTTAAGGGATCATATAGTAAAAACTGTAGCTTGGCTATTTTTTTTTTTTTAGTTTTTATTAATTGGTTTGTCTTTGTCACCTTTTTACTCTTTGGTTTAAATAACATATGTGATGTATAATGTTAATAAATGGGAAATTGTTAACCTGGTTTGTTTTCTTTTACATAAATGCATGTTTGTCTCTGTCTTAAGCAATACTTCAATAAAGGTGTTAAAAATGTTGCATGTAGTAGAATATGCATTCATATAGAATGTGTGCAAAGTAATAACACAGGAATGGGTGCAGATACAAAAGTAAGCAGTTTCTTTTTTCAGTTATAAATAATTCCTGGTAATCAAACTTTATAAATGATTATGAGATTAAAATTGTTTGTGCCATGTAACAGGTATTCTGTACTCTTACATCAGTGCAGATACCAGGTGAATGACTTGAGCTTCCTTTTCAAAGTTCATAGGTTAGAACTAGGCTAACTGCCCTTGTGAGCCATTTTAAGCCTAGCCAATTATCTCTTGTGAGATTCAAACCCTGCACCTTGTGTTTGTAAGGCAAACACCTTAACCATTGGGCCACCCTCCCAACTTATCCACTACTGACATCAACAATGAAATGTTACTCAACATTCTTACATAAGCCTAGGATGAGCAAGTCACCTATAACAGTATTTTAATTATTTCTTCTTGTTTTAAATATCACCCACCTCACAATACTCGTATCCAACCTTGCACTTATCAGTTGTGGTCTTTCCTTGGTAGCATGTTGTTCCATTACATGTAAAGGTTTTGCAGATCTTACCCTGTAAAATAAAACAACAACCTTAGATGAATAAACATAACAATAGTTAAATGATCACACCTATTTGTAAGCAATGATATTTTCACACATCTTGATGCTGGAAGTATTTTCTTGAAGTTTTTGCACACCTGGATATAATTATTAACTTTGCAAAGGCACCTTACTATATTCACTGATGTTTGTTATCCAGACTTTGTTTTTTACATAGCTGCACTGCCCAAAACTATTGCAGGTTTTTGTACAGGACCTGGAATGGTTACAAAATGAAGTACCTGACACTTCTTCTTCTTTCAGCTTTTCCCGGTTATGGGTTGCCACAGCAGATCACCTGTCCGCTCATGATTGGCACTAATAAACAGAAATTAGGTTTACTACTGAAATTCTGAAACTGCATTCTTCAACTGGTCACAATTGTCGATCTGAAATGCTGAATTCAGAACTTCAAAACAGAAGCCATAGTGAAAATGAATGCATTGACATCCGTAGTTTGATGTATTCGACATAGCAGGAGATGACGTCATTTACCCATGCTATGCACCTTAATGTACCATTACACTCTACAGTCAGTGGTACATTAATTGTACTATTATTATTACCCTCATTTGAGGGGCTGCACCCCCTGCAAATTAAATATATCAACTCCGACTATAGTGAGGAAATGGGCTAATTGTCTATTCCTCACTGAACTGCGATCTCTGTGCATAATGATACTTGAACTACACTACCCATTCACTGTATTGTAGTTGATGTATTTTGGTTCGGCATTCTGCCCATTTAAAAAGTGCCTTTCGACCACATGCCGGTCGAGCACAGGTACTTCGGACATTTAATAGTAAACTCAGAAATTATATTTTTAAGAAATGGTGAGAGCAGAGAAAGAAAACACTGCTTTGTTCATCAAACAATATAGCCAGTATACAGCAACATTAGCCAAGGGTCACTTACGATTTTGTTCATGCTCATAACTTCTAAAA
The DNA here is from genome assembly GCF_019279795.1 of Protopterus annectens. Lineage (NCBI taxonomy): Eukaryota > Metazoa > Chordata > Ceratodontiformes > Protopteridae > Protopterus > Protopterus annectens. The sequence continues at coordinate 1,602,047,613 of NC_056726.1, read as the reverse complement.
TGTGACCCTTGTTGAGATCAATCTATCAATTATATCACATTGTTCAGAGTTAACAAATGCTGCTTAGTATTTTATCTAACGATATAAGTCTAAAACTACTGTGCCTCCATGATTTTTTTTTTTAATTTTTAGGGTTGCCACCTTTTTAGAATGCTTGAAGTGGGACATATCCTACAGAATAACGTTCACCAGGAAAGAATCTTCTCTTAAACTACATGAAAACCTGTTCAGTTTATTATAAAAACAAAATCTGTTGTACACTTTTATTTTTTATGCTGTCATATTAACATGTCTGAAATGTAATATCATGGTTTTCTGCAATATTTTGAGTAACATTAGAAAATATTTGTTTTCCAAAAACATCAGGATATTTGCCATTGTTTCCATTTTTTTAGAAAATAATTGGCCAAATCAAGCCTGTTCTGTGAAACAGGAACAATTGGTAACCACACTCATCTCATGTGTTTCATACGTCTATTACACACAATTACAGAGCTGGCATGGTTTTGTGATTCAATAAGTGCTCCTTACATTTTATGTAAAATAGACACCCATCACTTTAGCTATATGTAGTCACACTTGAAAAACAAAACACAGGCAGAGGATGTTATTTTGCACCTTTTTTAATCGATGCTCTTATATCTTTATCACTGTCTTCGCCTGCAGATGTTAATAATTGCACTGAAGACATTTAGAGAAACTGAAGGAAAAGGGAGACTCGCTCTAGAAAGGGATTACCTTCAGTTCATTGAAACGTCGTATAGCCAAAATTCACATACTCGAGACAAAAACAATGAAAGTCTACAGCATCGAAAGTTAACAATGCTGAGAGTTGGAAACCTAAAATAGCTGTTGTGCATGTCACAAAGAAGTCCTATGAATGGAGATTGTGCTGAACTCAAAATAACAGAGTCTACATTTCTTCAAAAGCAGTTTCATGTAATCTTTGGATGTTAATCCCAACGCCTGTTTAACACTTGACTCCTGCCTCATCGGCTTGCCATTCCTCCTTTCCGTTCTGTTCTTTCTGTCCTGCATTTCCTTGCTTCTTCTTCTCTTAATCTCAGTTTTCACGTCAACATTATATTTTCTAATTTTGACTTCTGTACTTCAATTCTTCTATTTTCTACACACAATACAACTTCCTCCTATTCTACTGAATACAACCTTATATTTCCCCCAATACCGTCTCATAATCCTTTAGTCCTTCTCAGTCCATATAAAACCACCTTTGTACTCATCAAATTAAATCTCACCATAGTAATATTCTTTTTCGGCGTACAATGTTGTTCGTAAGCTCCTGATTACATTGTTTTTATTTATAACTTAGCATAACTTCTCTATTACTTCTGATAAGAATGCAAACTTTGATGTGTAGTACACAGGTGCTACTGTTTCAATTAAAAAAAACTTTTTCATCATTTATATTATTGCAAGTTGTGAGACCATAGCTGATATCACGTTATAGCCAAACACATCTCGAAAAACAATTTCTTCTTTCTTCAATTTAAGCATACAAACAAAAAAAGTTTTCTATTTTCTTGATAGTTTGTCATTGCTATTTTATATTCACATTTGTAGCCTCTGTACCTTAATTTATTAGTCATGTTTGCAATGTACTGTTCTAGTCTTTCTTGGTTTAACTACAGCATTGATGGAACTGCAATGTATTATGCTATGGATTGTTCTCACTAGACCTCCACTGAAAATTGATTATGTCCAGTTAGACTTTGTCATTAAACATATGCTAAATAATTAAATAAATACATTACTGGGGTTACTGTTACTGAAACCACATTTAAATATACTTGAAAGTTGTTTCTTATTTATCCATTTTCTTATAAGGACTAAAGGGACTGCCTAGGTGTTTTCATTTCAGATTGCTTTCATTTCAACTTGCACGCCCTAATATTGTATGATTTAGTTTGCTTCAGTATGCGGGATACTATAATCACAAGGAATGGACAGTGTAGTGACTAATGCTACCTTTGTCCTTTTGTCTTCATTTACAGCATTTGAGTTTTATCCATTCTGCTTTTATTAACAGATGGTGTGGCTAAGCAATGTATTTATCACTTCTTTATTCTCAGTGATTCTTTGTGACTCATCTTCTCCATACTTCTCTGTTGCTTTTAAATTGCAGAATTTGCAGAATTTCCATACTAACCATACAATATCACTGTGTTTTTTTAGTATAAAGATGATCATCATACCTTTTTTACAGCCAGCACTTAGATGTATGACTGTTTTCAGTTAAATATTACAAAGAATACATTTGTCTGTATCTCCCATTATTCTACTGCATTTCTGAACCTTTGTATACATACTGTGTGGCATTTCATTTTTGTGCTAAGCTTATCTTTACTTAACCATTCAGTCATTGATTCTTGATTACAATGAAGCTGTTCCAGTAAATGTTCATCATAAGGATGACTGCAGGAATTCATGATACGAATGGGAAACAGCTGGTGGCAAGCATCAATTTCCAATCTGGATCTTTTCAGCAGTCAGACATCACTACAGTCATTAAAGGAAGCCTGGCTACAAAAGATACATCATATGTCATGCCCAGTTCATTTTGCTATATGACATGAATAGTCAGTTTGTTTTGCTTTTTTTAAATTTGCTTAATGGCCTCAGAAAGGTTCTGACAAACCTTTCTTCACAAAGGAGGGGGAGGTGGGATATTAGGCAGATTGTTCTCAGCAAGGGTGAAGAAATGATGACTTTGAGACATTGTTGGGAAGTGTCTAGCAGTTTAGTGCAGAGAATAAGGGTATTTGCTGCTAACAAGTTTTATCCTGTACTTATGGCTTGACTTCCAGAGTCTCCAATTGCCTGCTGTGTAACTCTAAGCAGGCCACCCCTTAATAACAGTGCTTTTGGGTCACCCCTCAAAACAGACTTCTGCCTAGAGGGTTTATCCACATAAGAGCAGAATAAAAAAGTGGAAGGAACACTTAGAGGAAATCCTGACTCGAATCTGTGGGACATGCCATCCCCTCTGGAGACACAGCCAGATGTAGATGGTGTAGCTGGATTCATTTTGATAGATGACATCACAGCAGTGATTTATCACTTCCGCTTTGACAGGTCTGTAGAAGTAGATAAGATTCATTGTTTTTGTACCATGGCCAACACACATTTTAGATGTTGTGTGAAAGTTCAGGATAATATTTCTGGACTGACAAACTTGGGTTGTGGTCTCCATTTTTAAATTGGGCTACAGTAAGGGGGATGTCCAATTACATAAGAATCACACCCCTTAGCTGTACTGGGAAAGCATAATCTAGTGAGCTGAAAATGAAACTTTATTCAATAACTGAGTTTCTGATTCAGGCGGTGCAATTATGAATCTGTCCAAGGCATGGTAATGTGGAGCAGCTCTTTGCCCATAAAAAGATATCACAAAAGTTAAGAGACTGCAACACTCTGCTCTTGTCTATATATAACAGGATATTTTGGCGTTTACACATATCATCTACATGCATTTTATGGCTTTGGAGCAGGTATATCCTGCCTAGAATGTCCTGTGGGAGATACCACAACAGAATAGGGACTAAGGACTGTTGTTCTATGGCATTCAGTTCCTGCTTTGGTGCAGTAACAGTTGTATTTCCATTCTTGGTTTTAAGTCAAATACATTCAAGTACAGCATAAGACTCCACCAAGGGTGTGTGTGTGTCCTGTCTCTCTCACTGTTGCATTTGTTATGGACAGACATAAAAATTTACAAGCAGTTTGTATTTAAACATAAGTTCTGCAAGAATGGAAAGCAGCACATGAAGGGAAAATACAATGGAGAAGATACGTAGATGCATCCGAAGTACTTAAGCAAGAAAGGAAAACTTCACATATGCAATGTTTACATTATACCAACTTTACTTTGATCTTTGTACACCATGGATATTAATATGGTCCAAGCAAAAAGAAGAGCATTTGTGTAATATGCATGTTGTCTAATGAATACAAAAATAAAGATCATGGCACTGGTATATACAAAAATATCTATAAATTTGGAAGCGGGTGGCTTATCACTTTAAATCAATAGCTTACCAACTTTGTGTGTTTATTGTTTTATTCCTCTCAGATCTCATTGCTACCGGTCCCCAGAACATAATGTCCATGCCAGGTCTAGTAGCTACTTTCCAACCCCAACTAGACATACTCTATTGTTTTACTGGAGCCAGTCATGGAGTCTGACGGTGTCCTGGGGGCTTGGCTCATCTGTGCTTCCATCAGGGGGGGGTTTACCCACTTTGATTTTCCCACCTACCACACTAATTTTATGTCTGAGGGATACTCTTCTCTTTGGACCATGCCTATCTTAGGGAGTGTATCAACAAGCACCCCTCCTTCCCTGCTGCTCTGTCAGTCAACCAAGCTGCAAATTGAACCTGGGTTGGCTGGCCTGTAGTCAGGGCTTTATACCTCTACACCACCATAACAGTGACTGGATTAACAACTGTTATCCCAATCCCATAACTTCCCCCACTCACTGTTGGACTAATGATCACATGTATTTTATTTTCTCTAAGAACTGCTACTTTTCCTTAAGGATTGCCCAAAAGTTTATATTTAATGCCCTGAACTCTCCACTTGCATTAACTGAAAGATTACAACATACCAACAGACTTGGAGACTGAATGTGGCAGTGCTCTGCTGTTTAAGAAAGCAGAGCTGCTTCACTGATGGATCACTCAGTTTCCTACATTAAGAGCCACTGCATGCCTATTTCTTCTTTGACTTTCCTGGTCAATCAGGTCTATCTCTGACTAATAAAAGGTGCCAATGACATGGTCTTAAACTCAGTGCAAGGAAATGAATAATTATACCCTTTGAGAAATCAACAATCCCAGCTAATTACCATGTTGATAATAAACCCCTAAGATCTGATCCAGTGGTCAGGGTTCTGGGTACACATGTAGACACAGTAGCCTTACCTTCGACCACCATGTGACCATAGTGATGAAGAAATACTTTTACGTTTTGTAACTTATAAGTAATGGCATGGCATCTAGGACCATAGAGGTCATTATCCCACTATACTTCACCCTTATCAGACCAGTCATAGAGTACAATGCTTCTTTTGGTATGTACCTGACCAGGCATATGCAGCAACTAGAGCGATCTCACAGGTTCCTTACAAAATGAATTCAAGGACTAACAAACCTGCCTTATGCACAGCACCTTAAAGCCCTTTGCCTCTACTCAGTCTCCTATAGATTGCTGAGGGGTGATCTATGCCTGGCTTACAAGGCATCCAGAACCCCCACATGTAGGAATCTCCTACATATTCATAATTCAGAGTACCAGAAATACAAGGTCTAGGGACCTGAATTTGGTCTGTCGTATAAACAGAACATGCTGGAGAGAAAGATATGTGTCAAAGAGACTGCCCCTCCTATGGAACAGGCTTCCTATCCATGTGAAGCTGAGTTCATGTATTACCCAGTTTAAACACAACCTAGACAAGTGGATGGGGAAAGGAAATTTACACTGGGCCTGGCACACATATCCCTTATGGACAGAGGTAGCTTATAAATGCCTGGCCCTCAATGTCCTATTTGGATGCAGGACTTCATTTTTCTTTTGGGAAAACTTGGCAAGGCTTGGAAAGGCCCCTTGAGTTGTTAGCCTAGTAACATCCTATGAATCTATGAAATGCATTTTTAATAGAAAAAAGAACACAGGCTATACATCCTAACCTCATAGCACAAGTCATCTGGGCAAAGTAAAAATATTATGGAGATACAAAGTCCCCAAAATAGGGGCACATTTTAAATATTGCTCTTAGGAACTTAAAAAAAATTGCTAGAATAAAAGGCATTATGTTTGCATGCATTTTCTGAAGGATGTGAAATGTGAAAAATTAATGTCTGTCATTATTTAGTGACTTTACTCATCAGTAATTTGCCCGAAAACAATAATTATGAGGGAATGACCAAAATATTTAGCAAAAATCTGGACAGTTGAAAAGTATGCCTCAGGCTGATAATCACTTAACTTCCCCCAAAATGGTGTACACTGAATACAGATAGCATTAGGTATTGTGAGACAGTCTAGTAGCTGCCGCATGCTTACTGAAAACTCTTTATTGTTACCTCACAATGATTCTGTATGTGAGAGATGTATTTACTTAACTTGGAGGCTACTTTCTCACCTCAGAACATAGTTGGTAAGCACAGCACATATACACATACAGCACAGAGCACTTCTATTAAACCAGCTTATGCTGAGGTTAAGAAAACATTGCCTAATCCACCTAGGCTAAAGACTGAGAAAGCTCAGACATTAGTATACAGAAAAACATACCCACCTACAGCCTTCACACCCACACCTCTAGGCGTGACATGGGTGCAGACTGCAAGCCCTTATGGCCAACTGAAACTGGATCAAACCATGGTAACATTTTAGTAATTGGTGACTGTATTGTAAGGTATATGGTCACCATGCTCAACTCTCTGGATATGAATAGGTGACAGTTAGCTGTCTTTCTGGGACCAGGATACAGGAGGATCCCTCCACCCTGACAAATATGATTATGACCTAATAGTGATCCATGTAGAGGTGAACACTCATAGACCCTCTATCGAGGGACATGCAGAAGGAAATGATTGGGCTTGTTATGCATGTGCTTGAGGCAGGAAAGACACTGGTCTGGACTGGTATTTTGCCATCACCAAGAATGATGCAAGATTCAAAGACAAGATAATTGGCTTTAATAATGGGCTATGTAGTTGATGTTATTCTAAGGGATTCAGTATGGGTCAGCTTGGGATGAGATGGCTGACAAGTCTTCTTGCTTCATCACATCTCATACCAAAGCTTTCGCATTCTGGCTAAAGCCTTTGCTGTCCCCATGGTGCCTTTTTTAGGAAGAGTCCATCTGATGGGCATTCCAACCTAGTAAATTCTAATCCGGAACACATTAATGTGGCTCTACTCAATGTCAGAAAATGTTAACAAAACCAATGCCAGAACTTGAGGCTTTCCTGCAATTTAAATACATTCATATATGTATAGTTACTGAAACATGGTTTCAGAACAATGAAAGTGCTTCCTCTATTTTTGGGTATAATGCCTACCATGTTTTTAGACCCACAAGCAATTATGGAGGAGTATCAATATTTGTTAAGGACATCATCATCTCATGACAGATTTTTTTTCGAAACCACATATGAACTCCTAGAAGTCCATATTACCCTAAAAAAGACTAATTACCTCTGCATAGCTAGCCATAGAACACCCTCTATGTCACCTTCTGAGCCTGATAACTATCTTAAAACATCAGCTGCAATTCTCATGAAAGCCAAGACATTTGCCTATGTCACAAGTGATAATACAATAAAGGTGTTTTTAAAAAAAAAGACCTGTCTTCTGGGGGCCTTCAACTATCCATCAATAAACCCGCTGACCTACACTGCCAATAGACATCATGCCCAGTACTTCCTTGATATTATAAATGCTAATTCTGTTTCATAAATAGTTAACCATCCTACTTGGTGCCCCAATATCCTTGATTTCATCCTGACAAATATGGCCACTTCTTGCACAGCTCCATATGTATCATCATGTCTTGTTAAATCAGACATTAATTTTGTGACCTTTCCCTTTAAACCTGGTGGTACTTCCCCTGTAAATAGCTCTGTGTTTAGAGACTTCTCAAAAGCAAGCCTTCTTCAATTACTTGATGACTCAAATAAATTCTGCTGTGATTCTCCTTTGAAGGATCCTGTTGCTAAAGCTGCTACCTAGGCCTCTGGTTTCTACTCCAACTTAAATAGTTGTATTGATAAGACAGTCTGTATACTCAACAATTGTAATGAGAAGTTTTAAAACAAACCCCGGTGGTGGAATACACGTATAAATACATTATATAACAAGAGAAAGAAACTGCTTACTGTTTATGAGGTCTTATTCTACCTACCGTAAGAGCACACTATGTCAAGAAGTTAAAAATTAACACCCAACAGTGTCGGGAGCTGTACAGCTGTGGTGGTGCAACGGTTAGCATTGTTGTCTCACAGCAAGAGGTTCTCCTGTTCGATTCTCGGCTGGAGCGCCTTCTGTGTGGAGTCTGCATGTCCTCCCCATGGTCGAGTGGCATTTAAAGACATGCAGGTAGGTACATGCATGAATGGGTGTGCCTTCTTTGAAGGCTGGGCATTGGGCTGGCAACTCGGCACCATAAAAAAAATCCACTGCCAATCATTAGCGGACCAGAGTTCCGCTCTGGCGACCCCTAACCCGGAAAAGCCAAAAGACATTACTTTATTGTCCAGAGCTACTCTATAATAATACTACATTCTCTGACTCAAAACAAATAGTTAATATTCTAGCTAGCAAATTTTACCCCCTCCACAGGTATAGCTATCCCACATGTTCACAATCCAAGCCACCCCCTTTTAATTATTATGGAACAAGTTCTCTCAGCCCTTTCAAAAACTAAGGACACTTCTTCCATGGGCCCTGACAACATACCAGGTTGCCTGATTATCAGTGCCAAATGGCATCTATATCAGAAGATCGAATGCTAAAAATAGCGAATGCTCTTTTATTGAACTTAAAAACACGAAACCTTAAAATGTCGAAGGAAAAGATCAGCGATTTTTTTACCAGGGAAAAAAATTCACTGATCCAAAAAACAAAACAATACAAAACAATGTACAGGCAAAATAAAGTGGGGGGGCTCCACCCCAACACCCCGACACCCCAACTTAAATATACCAACTCCGAGATCGCACCACAGTGGAGAAAACAGCAAAGTCTGGAGAACGGCCCATCGATTTTATCCCTGTGAAAAAAATCAGTGTTCTGTGCCTTCGACATTTTCAGGTTTCGCATTTTAAAGTTCAATATAAGAGAATTTGCTAATTTAAGCATTTGCTATTCTGATAGGAGCCCACCAAATATGGGCTTTCTGAACCCCTACTTAAACCTTTCAATATAAGCCTCTCCATAGGTTACATTCCCGAAGCCTAGAAAACATCTACTGTAATGCCATTGCACAAGGGAGGCCCAGCCATGGACCCCAGTAACTACAGACCTATTAGTCTCACTAGCCTCATATGTAACGCTTTGGAGAGCATTATTTCAGACTTCATTAACCTGGACATTGAAAATCTCTCTTCTCTGGACCCTCATCAATTTCACTTTGTCAAAGGGAGGTCCTGCCTCTTTAGCCTCATTAATTTCTTTGAAAAAGTAACTGAAGCACTGGGTGGTGGTTAAGGAGTGCATACAGAATATCTAGACCTGGCTTAGGCATTTGTCACTATTCTATATGCAAGCATTATTGACAGATTTGTAAACCTGAATATACATCCTTATATTGTGCGATAAATAGCTAACTGGTTGTCTGACAGAACCCATGTGGTTAGAGTAGGAGGTGCAAATTCTGAAAGCAAAACAGTTACCACTGGTGTACGACAGAGTTCAGTTATGGGCCCTCTCCTATTTGGCATATATACTGCATCTCAGACATTCAGGTCAGCACATTTGACCTATGGTTAACTGAGTTTGCAGATGACTGTAAATTGGGTGTTGTTATTCGATCTTCAGCTGGCTCACAATTGCTCCAACTCGGTTTGAACAGGGTATTTTGACTAGGCTTGAAATGGTCTGCAGACCAATTGCCTAGTACGTACCTGTAAAACTAGTGTGTTATCCCTGCCTATTTGCATAAAGGGAGTTTAACCTTGTTAGTATAGCTCATAAATGGACTCTAATAACTACACTTCTTGTATTACTCATTGTCATAAACACAATTCCTGCTGGAGGGTAACTATTTTCCACCTTTGGATTATTTTCACTACAAAGATTTGGGCTATAGTCTTGTATGTAAAGAACTATATCTGCAATATTCATTTCAGACTTCACAGAATTACACAAAAGGACATCAATATTTTTTCATGTTTTTATTTCGGTATTATCTTTTTTAATGACATTTTGCTACTTTGCACATTTTTAACAATATATGTAAGTGTTAATTATTACTGTTGGTCTCATACATTTTTTTCATATGTTTTATGCACTGCAAACCTATCTTGCCAGATAACTAATGCTATGTTTTAATTTATATTTTATTAAAATTGTATCTGTTTTCCCCATAACTTGACAACCGTATTTACCTTTCTGCAGTACAACATCATTTCCAGTAGAATGATGCCACTAGGGTATGCCAGCTGTAAATTTGGAGATCAATGATTTATCACTTTAATTCTCTTAGCTGGATGGCACTGTCATGGTTTTATAATTCCTCCACTCATTTATGGATGACTGATTAGTAGTGCTTTGTTTGCTCAAAGCATTGCTTTTACTGTTTAAGGATAGAGCAGGAGTTGATGTTTAGTGTCCTGTTGTCTACACATGCCTTAATGCCAAGACTACAACTTTCCAATGGACTGGGACAGGGTATGGAATTACTCCGCAAGAAAACAGGGATGTGACAATAATGTTTTGCTTAGTTCTCTACATTAGGAGCTGTTGGTTCTTCAGAAAACCAAGAGAAAACACTATATGCCTAGTTCTTATCTGGCTCTCCCATTCATTCATATATTAATTCATTCATTCATTTAATCATTTTAGGTATGAATGAAGTGTTAATAAAAAACTCACTCAGTCAGACTGTCAGTTAACTTAACATCCAATAAATTGCTATTGTTTGTTCAAATGGGTTCTACACGTAGTTCAGAGTTAAGTGGACACATTTAAATTGGTTAGTTTTTATTCCATGATTTGGAAATGCCTTATTAACTTTTATTTTGAAAAGTATTCCACTGTAGTGTCACTTCTTGTGCTGGCAGTGATTTCAGGTGTGGACACTTTTTCTCCTCTGTGGTTTTGCAACTGTGGACTTAGCAAAATATAAGTAAAAGGATAAGGGGGATTTACTGGTGAAACCCACCCTCATGGAGAGGTGCAAGGGTTTGAACCCCATTTAAAATTATTTTTTTCAGGTTTTACCCAAACAAAACAAAACTCCAGCTTGTTTGTTTCATCCAGTTGAAGCTTTAGTGAACTGAATCTCAATGAACTGTTTATGCCTAAATGTGGATCTTAGCAGCAGTAGTGTATGTATTTACTTAGTGCTGCTAGCTTATTTCCTGACGCAGGGAGCTGTTTTCTACTTTGGATTGTTTCATTACTAAGATTTGTGCAAAACAGGGATTTACAATGAATAATAGTAGTCTTGTTCAATAGTCATGTGATTAATCAAGCCCAAAATATCTAAAACCTTGTGAAGATAGAACTGAAACAATGACATTCCTAAGGTCATAAAGCTTACAAAAACATTTGTTGCAGAGGGAGAAGCCCACCTTCTCCCCCAGTACCCACACTCCTAAAATATGTCTCTTTCTCTCTCTGTCTGCCTCGGTTGACTGGCACATGGTCGAAAGGCAGTTTCCCAGGTAGGCAGAATACCGACCCAAAATCGATTGAGTTACACTACAGCGAATGAGTAGTGTAGGTTGATCATTTTGGTTCGACATTGTGCAGGGAGGTTGCGCTTCAATGAGGAACAGGGAATTAGCCCATTTCCTCACTGTAGTGCAATCTCAGAGTTGGTATATTTAATGTACAGGGAGTGTAGGGGGCAAAGCCCCTCAAATGGGGGTGCAGGGGGCATAGCCCCCCTGAAAAATACTAGAAGTAGTGTACTGTTGACTGTAGAGTTCAACTGTATGTTAATGTGCATAGCAAGAAGTGAGTGACGTCACCTCCTGCTATGTTGAATACATTGAACCATGGTGGTCGATGTATTCAGTTTTGCTTTGGGTTTACTTTTGAAATTTCATATTCAGCATTTCGAGTCGACCTTTGTTATTGGTTGACTGAAGCTGATTCCAACTTTCAATAGTAAACTATATATATGTATATATATATATATATATATATATATATATATATATATATATATATACGTATATATATATATACGTATATATATATATATATATATATATATATATATATATATATATATATACATATGTAGATATAAATACACAAACATGCACATGCACACATACACACACATTAACTCAAAGATCACTTAAACTTGGAAAAAGGAAGAATGTTAGACAAAACATAATAATCATCTTCACAGTGTTGTCTTAGGTTTATGCAGATTAAACCAACTCATTGACTGTTTAGTTGTGACATTTTGAACGTTGCTTAACTGGATGCTGACAAAAACTGGAGATACTGTCAAACTGAGTAAAAGATAAACTTTGCAATACTACTTCATAAGATCACAGACTTACTTCAAAGATATTTACATATATGAATGTCTTTATTTGGGCATAATCTTTTTGTAGTGTATGGAATGTTATGATTATGCTCTGAAATGAGGAAAAAAATAAAGTTGTTAAGCAAATCCCCAGTGGCAGACAAGATTTTAGCACTGCTTAGAGGTATTTAACAAAAAGCAAGTGTAGCACACGTAAGAGCTGTTAGGATTGGATCTCATGCTAGGGAACTAACTAAACCAGTGACAAATAGTGAAGAGCAGCAGGAGAAGGTAAAATAGCCTTTAAAAACTGCTAAAACTTTATTCTGACATAGAAGTATAGCCAGTTGAGGTGTCTAAAAGCTTTTAAAGCTGTTAGTTCTACATAAGGGCATTCTGTCTGCTCTTGGTTTGAAAGCTAAAGGTGCTGTCCTGGCTGTCAAAGCCTTTAATAAAACATTTCACGCTCCTGCACTTTTTTCTGTAACTGTTAATATGTGGGGTGGACAATACTTCATACTATGCAAGGAATTATGATTAGATCACCATTCATAACTACTTATTATGTGTTTTTGATGCCAAGAGTCACTTCTTTTTTTTAACTGTTAATTTTTTTATCAAACAAGAAACATCTTTATTAAATTATCACTTGTGACATAGCCGGTCATACATTTATATAAATGAAATCAAACCATACTGACATAATTTTAGTTGCAAACATCATGTATCACTTGTAATCTATCAAGTCACTGTCAGTCAGACCTTACATAGCTCATTCAAATCCTGCTTTCTTTTAAACCTCATTCCTTGTTGTCTGCATGTATTGTTCCACAATTTCCATTTTTTCTATATAATTTGCTCCTACCCTTTTTTAAAGATTCTATTTCCAGTTGTTTTATCTGTTTTACTATATTCACTACTTGTAGTACAGTTGGTTTAGACTTTTATTTCCATTTTCTAGCAATTGTTTTCTTTGGCAACCACCAAAATTAGAGACAGCAAGGCCTTACTATACCTAGGCAATTTTGATTCTGTATCATAGCTCAAAAAATAATTTCCTTAGTCATACCAATTTGCCCACCCAGTATTTCTGATAGAGTAGTCTGCAGGGAATTTTTAAGGTCTGCCAACTCATTACACTCCCAGAAAATATGTTCCCAATTACTTATTTCAAAAAAAAATATTTGTTGCAGGTAGTTAGCAACATTTGCTATGTACCTGAGGAAAATTTTTGGAGTCCACATGGGGTAAAAAAATACCCATGTAAACACTTCCAAGCAAAGATCCTAAATCTTCTAGACTTTGTTGCATATTTGGGAGACATACATATATCCCCTATTGATTTTTCATGAATTGCTTATCCAGTCTCTCTTCCCAATCCTTTCTAACCTCCTCTGATTGATTCCTGTAGTTATCATGCAATAGTTTATATGCTGTAGTAATTATTCCTTTTTAACACAAGCCTTTGTTTTAGATTCCAATGCAACCAGTGCTGGTCTTTCTCTTAGGATACCCCTATTTCTTTCTGTTTACCTATATCCTGATATCAATCCTTGATAGGGAAGGCAATCTCTAGCCTGCAATCAAAATAAATTATTGGCCTCTTCCCATTCTATTATCTTTCCCTGTCTAATTATTTGCCCCCAATCCCTTGTTTTTTTTGCAAATGTTCTCCAATAAATTTCATCCCCTTCTTGCCTATTGTCTGTATCCCTAATTGCAGTCATCCCTATTGGCAAAATCTCCTTTTTCCATTCCTGTGTTGGCTTAGTTTTTAGAATACTTTCTGCTGTTTTATGAACATTATATTCTGTATGGTTATTGTTATTCTCATTAAGGATCTGCATCTAAAATCCCAGTCTCGCCTTGTTTCATGAGCTTCCCTCCTGTTTCATCGTCATCTCTTTCCACTTTGAATTAAATGTTTCTGCTATGCTATGTATGGGAGCCTTAACTATGTAGCTCTGAAATATACCTCAAATCAGGTAATCCCAGACCGGCCTGTTCCAGTGGAAGAATCAGCTTATTCCACTTGACTCTTGCCATCTTCCCATCCCAGATAAAATCCTTCAACTCTTTATTAATTGCTATTCACAACTTCTCCTCTGGTTAATAAAAATATGCCTGCCCTGTGTATAAAACTAAAGGGACTAAAACATTTTAACTGCTTGTATCTTGCTATCCATATCCAAAAAACAGAGCTTCCAATTTCTCAGCTTTTGTATGACCTTATTTAGTCTCTTCCCACTTATCCTTAGCTGCCACACCAGAATCCTTTAAATCCATACTCCTAAGTGCTTAATTTTATCATGTCTCAATTTGCTTTGCGTCTTTCAGCTTTTTCCTGGTTAGGGGTCGCCACAGCGGAACTCCGGTCCACTAATGATTGGCAGTAGAGTTTTACGTGCTGGCTTGCCAGGCCTAACGCACAACCTTCAACAAAGGAACACCCATTCACGCATGTTGCCACACAGAAGACGCTCTAACTGAGAATCAAACGGGCAACGTCTAACTGTGAGGCGACAACGTTACCACAGCACCACCACCGCAGTATATTTATCATGTCTCAATAAATAAGGATATTGCTGAACCAATTTGTGTGTGGGTACATCATTTACAGCTATTGCCTTTGTTTTCACTTCATGTTGGTTTTATCAGGTATAAAATAATATCATCTGCAAATAGAGACAGCTTTTCTTGACTACAATACCAATTATATCCTTGAATTTCTGAGTCCCTTATTTTCTTTGCTAATGGTTCTAAATATAATGCAAATAACAAAGGGGAAAGAGGACACCTCTGCCTGGTTCCTCTGCTCAAACAGAAATGATCAGAGAGCAACCCATGCAGTTTATGTTTTGCCTCTGATCCCTCATCTATCCTCCTAATCAACCTTATAATTTTATCAGGGAATGTAAATGCTTCTATTGCCTTGCTCATAAACATCCAGCTTATTCTGTCAAAGTTTTTTCTCTGCATCAAGACCTACCAACAAATGTGGTATTTTATTAGATTCTGCTTCCCTCTGGATCATCAATGTTCTGTTAATGTTCTGTTTGCCTCCCTTCCACAAAACCACATTGATCCATATCTATCAATTTTAGCATCACATTTGCCATTCTTTTAGCCATTATAGACATAAACACTTTATAATCATGGTTTAGGATTGAAATGGGCCTGTATGAAGCTGGAACTAATAGGTGTTTACCCTCTTTAGGTATTTTAGCCACCACCACTTTCTTCCAGGAAGTTGGTGCTTCTCCTCCTCTTAAAATACATTAAACAAAACCTTCCAGATCTTTAACAGTTTTTTCCCTCCTAGCTTCCAAACTTCTGCAGGAATACCATCTATTCCTGAGGACTTTTCTGTGGCTTGGTTATATATCACCAGTTGTATATAATCTCCTCCTATCCTAACTGTTAGTAATTGAACCTCATCTTCCTTTAACTTTGGCATATTTAATTATTTTTTAAACATTTCCGTTTGTATATTTTCTTGCTTTGCATATTTCCCTGTTTTATAAAGACTTTTATAACTTTTTTCAAATATTTCTAGTATCTCTACAGGATCTCTTGTTATTTTCTTTCTTATAGGCTCCCTAAGATTGGTGACAACATTTTCACTTTCTGTTGCCTGAGTCATTGTGCTAAAAGTTATTGTGCTATAGAGTTATTATCAAAAATAGTTGCTTAACAGCAACGTTTCTAAACTCATGCATATTTTCAAGGTAATCCGTTATTTTCTGTTTAGCATTCTGCAATTGCTCCACTTCTTGTTCTATGAGATTCCCCCTATTCTGCAATACTTTAACCTTTGTTAGTCCCCCTAAATAATCCTTGCTACTTCTTAACCACATCTCTCTTTCTTTTATTTCCACCCTATTTTTAAACTCCACTTTAATTTTATCCCACTCCCTAATTATTTTTTCAGAAGAAATTTGTACCTTTTCTAATAACTCCCAAATAATTTCCGCTACCCATTCCTTAAATTTCTCTCTTTTCAATAGATAGGTGGGAAAGTACCAGTGTCTCATTTTAATTTCGTTACACTGCATTTTTATTTTAGTTATTATTGGAGTGTGATCTGAAATAGCTATTGGATGTGTATCAAAACTTTCAATTAAATGCACATTTTCCTGTGAAATATATGTTCTGTCTAGTCGAGACCAGGTTTTGTATCTTGGGGAATAATATGTAAATTCACTTCAAACTCATGCTACTAAATTTATATCTTGCACTTTGAATATTTTCATAAATTTCTTCAAAAATCTACTTCTGGGCCCCCAGCTACATTTTCACTGCTGCAAATCAAATTCCAGTCCTATAAATAATTTTCCCTGCTGAAAGCTGATTGTTTCTCTCAGAGTTTTCTTAAGCTCCATTATAGCAGTTTTAGGTAGAATATAAATTCATGCCAGTGTAAACCTCCTCCCTTGTCAGTAGCCCCTTAGTACAAAAAATCTACCATTATCATTTTTATCTTCTATCACTGTTGGATATCCTCTTGCAATTAATATAAATACTATTCTTTTCCTTCGTCCCACAGATTTTGCTGAATAACCATCCTGAAAACCTTCCTTTAACAAATTCACACGTTCATTTCTTTTCAAATGTGTCTCCTGTAACATAACTATTTGCATTATACATTTTTTATTAAAGTTCACTACTCTTTCTTTTTTGTATATATCTGTGAAACCATTTACATTTAAAGATAAAATAGAAAGCATCATTATGTTAAAAAGTTACTATTCCGCCTTTTATATGTAACAGCTTTTTGTTGAGTGTCTAGTTCCAGCTTTTGTGTTGCATGCATATAGTAATGTTTGGCAGGTTGATCTTTTATACAGTTGCTTTTTCTCATATCCTTTTGAGCCTATGTCACATCTTACAAAACTTTTTGTTTTAATGAACACCCTAAAACAAAGCAAAAAAACAAAAAACAAACACACCCCAATACACCCTAAAACCTATTAACTTAATACTAACACAAAAATATGTATATCTTCAAATATTGACATGTTACCCTCCTAATAGGAACAAGTGTCCCAGACTGAAAGCCACACTGATAGACTTTGGTTAACCTAAAATTAAGGTTATTCTTGCTAAGGCACATGATACAGTGTTTCTACTACGTTCTGTCTGATTTTGTCTTATCTTTATTATTCTCCCAGATTGGGAAAACACTTGAATGCTTTCAGAAAACATTAGCTCATAGCCATTGAAAGAAAGGCATTGAAAGAAATACGTATTCTGTTTTTATTGCTCTTTCTCAGATTGTCTCCATGGAGACATGATAACCAGATACAGAGTTGCTTCTGCAAGCACTCATTTATTTGCTAAGACAATGTTCTTTTTTACTTATTTCCTTTCTCTTAAAACTTTTTACTAGATCAAGCTGAGTGCCTTAATCCAATCATACCTCTATGTAAGAGTGAAAAAAGTGCACCAGTTTTTTCTTGTATCCTGCTCTTTTGGCCAAACTTTTCTTTTTTTACATTGTAGTGCCTATATTTCTTCAGACTGAACAAGGATAAAGAAAGAAGAAGGCAAAAAAAAAAAAAAAAAAAAGCAGAAGCACCTGTTTATTTTAGTATCCCCATTATACTGAAAAATAACTGAGAACACTTTACTTTATAGCATGCAGATTATATCACACATTATAAAAACACAACTAAGAATAAAATGTTGTTTTACTTACAGTTAACTCTTTCCTTCTTCCCCCTCCTAAATGTTCTTCCAAACATTTATAGCATGAAATAGGGCATATGCGTAAGAGTCCCCTACAAGTTTAACAAAGTCAAAAAAGTCCAATATTTCCAGGGTTTTTTGTTCTGTCATGTTTCACAAATATAGTTAATGCATTAAAATCCTACATTTATTTGTTAATTTCGGAGTTTCTAGTTTTATTCCTGTTGATCTCCATTTCCCAAATCCAGTCTCTGCTTAATTTCCAATGTACTCCTGGTTCTTCTAGTCAACTCTTGTGCTTTTTCTGTCTCTCAAGCATTATCCATTGATACATTAGAAAAGGTTTCTCTGGCACAATCTCTATGTGATCTTTATTACCAAAAGAATAAGAAGCAGAATATCCTTCTGTTTCATAACTCATTTTTGTTGGACAAACCTTTGTATTTCTTCCTTAACATGTTCTGCTTTCTGATTTTGTCCCTCCAGGAAAGAATATTCTGAAAATAGCTGGGTACTGCAGCTTGAATCTCACTTCTGCTTCTCAACATGTATGTTTTTATGTCTAATGGTATTCAGGATAAGGACCTATACTTGACACAAAAAATGTTTTGTAGGGGCTAAGTTATTGAAGACTAACTGAAAAGTAAAGCTGAACTAATAAACTGCAGAGATGAGGGGAAGGGTGATTTGGAGATTCCAGCCTATACTAGACTATAAGATGAAATATATTAGAAGTGAATTCCCTATGTTGCCAGTAGCAAGAATACTTAAGTGCTTTCTAGAACTTTCCCTGACTCTAAGGACTAACAGTAGGACTTAAAGGCATATAAGATGTAATGCAAGTTGTGGCTATTGTTTATGTGAAAAAATATATGAATGCAAACATTATTTTCTTTTTTATTGCTGGCATGGTCAAACCAGATATTGTGGGTAGGCAGAGGGGATGGAGGCTGTTTGTGGATGAAATGATTGACAATGCTCTTTGCTGTTGTCATACTAATTTTGCAGGAGTAATGCATATTTGGCTAAAGCAAATTGTGATTACTGTTTCTGCAAAACAAAAAGCTGAACTAATAAACTGCAGAGATGAGGGTGGCCGCAGTGGTGCAGCAGTTAGCATTGCCACCTCACAGCAAGAGGTTCTCCGGTTCGATCCTCGGCTGGGGTGCCTTCTGTGTGGAGTCTGTATGTCCTCCCTGTGGTCACGTGGGTTTCCTCCGGGTGCTCCGGTTTCATCCCAAAGACATGCTGTAGGTTAATTGGACACTCTAAATTCATCCTAGGTGTAAGTGTGTGCATGTGTGTGCCTTCTGTGGAAGGTTGGGCACTGGGCTGGCAACTTGACACTGTAAAACTCCACTGCCAATCATGAGTGGACAGGTGATCTGCTGTGGTGACCCCTAACGGGGAAAGCCGAAAGAAGAAGTTTCTACAAAACAAAAACAGATTAATGTAACAATTATTATTTTATTTTTATCCTGCCAGTGTCAAACCAGATATTATGGGTAGGCAGTGGGTATTTTGGTTTCTGTGGATGAAATGACTGGCTCTGACATTTGCTGTTCTAATTCTGGCTTTGCAAACCAATGTGTATTTGGGTGAAATAAGACAGAAAACAAGTTGTGATTACTGTTTCGCTGGAACAAAAATACATTAATACAACCATTATTATTTTTAATCCTATCAAGGTCAAACCAGATGCTTTAGGTAAGTTGTGCTTATGGGGGCTGTTTGTGGATGAAATGATTGTCCCTGGTGTTTTGTTGTTGTGATTCTGTCTTTGTAGGACTAAAGTTTATTAGAATGAAGCAAACTGGAATACAAGCTGTGACTACTGTTTATGTGAAAAAGTAGACTAGTGTAATTTTTCTTTTCTTTTTTCATTTTTAACCTGGCTGGGTCAAGCTAGATATTTAAGGTAAACAATAGCGATGGGGGCTATCCATTGAAGAAATGATTGTACCTGCTGTTTGCTGTTGTAATTCTAACTTTGGAAGATTATTATATACATTGGCAAAGCAAGCAGGAATATTAACTGTGATTACTGTTTCTGTGATGCAAAACTACTTTTATAAATATTTTTTATCCTAGCAAGGTCAAACTAGATAGTAGTAATTAAAGGGTATGGGAGCTGTTTGTGGATGAAATGATCAGCCCTGAACTGTAAGAACACATTTTTGTGTATGAATGTCATTATTTAGTAACCAATCTTTACTCATTGCTAGAAAATCAACCAACCAAAACAGCTGGTACAAAGAACAGATCAAAATACGAGTCAAAATCAGAGTCATTCTGTGAAATCAGTTACAGCTGAGTGCATCTATACCTTCCACACATATATAACACACACACACACACACACACACACACACACACACACACACACACACACACACACACACACACGCACACGCACACGCACACACACATACACACACACACACACACACACACATGCAGGCAAGGAAATGAATGAATAAATACATATAAATGAATGCAGGGCCACAACTGTCATCCCTCTTCGTAAGCTGGACAATCAACCAACCCTAGGAACTACAAAACCAGCAGTCTAACAAGTCTGATATGCAAAGCCGTGGAATTAATTATCATGGAAAGGATAAACAAGGACATTGGCAACCTGCAGACACTGGATCCATCCCAGTTTGGCTTTGTTTAGGTCTTGCCTACTCATCCTGGTAGACATCTTTGAGAAGGTCACTGGGGCTATGGATGAGGTAAATATTGTGCATATTGCCTACCTTGACCTGGCCAATAATACAATATCCCACTTAAGAACTACTGATAAACTCTCAGAATTAGGCATAAATCCCTACATATCTTGCTGGATTGCTGGCTGTCTCAGAGATAGGGCTGAAGAAGTTAGGGTCAGTGAGACCACCTCTATCAGGAGACCTCCATTAGGAGACCTGTCACCAGTAGAGTACCTCAGGGTTCCACATTTGGTCTGCTCTTGATTGGCATATACGTCTTGGAAGTAAAGGCTAATGCCAAAGGCTTCTGACTCTCCAAGTTTACAGATGACTATAAATTGGGAGCTATCATAGATTCCCTCCTGACAGTAACATCCTACAAGAGGGTCTAACACAGATGATTGGTTCCAAAGTCACAGATCAAAACTCAATGTGAAGAAATGCATTATAGTGCTGTTTG